>NC_091234.1:19224542-19247042 GCF_040958095.1 Procambarus clarkii | reverse complement strand
GCCCAACCATCTCTGCCCTGTCTTATCCTCGTTATTTTATCATAGAATTCCAGAAGGTTTGTTAGGCACGATTTCCCTGTCCAGAACCCATGTTGATGTTTGTTCACAAACCTAATGTTCTCCAGGTGTGCAACCAGTCGTAGCCTAATTATTCTTTCCAGTATTTTACAGGGGATGCTTGTCAGTGATACAGGTCTATAGTTAAGTGCCTCCTCCCTATCACCTTTCTTGAAGATCGGCACGACATTTGCCTTCTTCCAGCAACTGGGCAATTCTCCCGACATAAGTGATTCATTAAAGATCATTGCCAGAGGCACACTGAGGGCCTGTGCTGCCTCTTTTAGTATCCACGGTGATACTTTGTCTGGTCCAACTGCTTTAGTTGCATCCAGTGTTGTCAACTGTTTCATTACCTCCTCTGTTGTCACCTCTATATCTGATAGTCTTTCATCTAGGGTAACCCCTTCCAACAATGGGAACTGCTCAGGCTCGGTAGTGAACACTCCATGGAAACTGGCATTCAGTGCCTCGCAGATTTCCTTGTCACTTTCAGTATATGCCCCCTCTGTCTTCCTTAGTCTTGTCACTTGGTCGTTCACCGACATTTTTCTTCTTATATGGCTGTGTAGTAATTTAGGTTGCTTTTTCGCTTTGATCGCAGTATCGTTCTCATAATATCTTTCAGATACTCTTCTTGTGTTAATGTAATCGTTCCTAGCTTTATTGCATCTGATTCTGTTGTCCTCTGTCTTCTGTACTTCCTCCACTCCCGCCTGCTGGACATTTTTGCTTCCTGACACTGTCTATTAAACCATGGGTTATTATATTCACTCCTGCTTTTATTCTCTACTGTTGGCATAAATCTCTCATCGGCTTCATTGCATTTCCATATGACTTGGTTCATCATATCTTGTAATTTTTTCCTGTAAGTTCTTCCTCGCACTGCACTTCTCCCAGATAGTCCCTTATCCTTCTGTAATCCCCTTTCCTGTAGTCAACTCTCCTTTCCCAGACCTCTTGTCCCATGGTCACAAGTTTGAGCTCCATCATGTAGTCAAAGACTAGGACACAATGGTCGCTGGCCCCTAGAGGTATTTTATGTTCCAAATTCTCGATGTCTTCTACGTTTTGGGTGAAAATCAGGTCTAATGGGCTCGATGCATCTCCTCCTCTTTCCCTTGTGTCTTCCTTCACATGTTGTGTTAGGAAATTCCTGTCTATAACATCTACTAACTTTGCTCCCCACGTTTCTTCCTCACTGTGGGAATTGCTTGATTCCCAATTTATCTCTCCATGATTTAGGTCCCCCATAACCAGCAGCTTCGCTCTCATTCTGTGGGCTAGTGTTGCTGCCTTCTGCAGTTCATCTATACATGCCTTGTTGTTGTCATCATACTCCTGCATGGGCCTTCTACTGTTTGGTGGGGGATTGTAGATTACCAAGATCACAATCGTCTTCTCATCTGCTGTCAGAGTTCCAAGTATGGAGGTTGTGTCTCCATTAGTCCCCCCGGTTCTCTAGCTCCTCAAATTTCCAGTTTCCGCTTTATTAGGCGTGCCACTTCCCCTCCCTGTCTCTGTGTCCTCTCTTTTCTTATCACTTGGTAACCCACCTGGAAAGATTGCATCTGAGATCATATCATTTATTTTAGTTTCCACTAACGCAATCATGTCAAGATCTGCTTCACGAACCCTTTCTTTTATTCCCACTACTTTATTGGATACCCCATCAGCATTGGTGTACCAAACCTTGAGACTCTTCATGGAAACTGTTACCAGGGTTCGTAGAGCTCTGGGGGGTCTGGGAGGGGGGTCCAGGGGGGCTGATGGGGTTTGGGCAACTAGGGATCTCGGATGGGTATAGAGGGTCTGAGAGTCAGATAGAGGCTGAGGTAGAGAAGAGGGGGTGGGGGGGTAAGGGGCAAAGGGGATAAAAAATGGGGGGATGTGAGTGGGGGAGAGGTTGAACTAGTCAGGGGGTGTGCAGGGGGGGGGGAGTAATCAGGGGTAGTGTGGGGTTTGGGGTAGAACAGGTTAAGTGGGAGGTGGGAGTGCGGCAAGAAAATGGGTTTTGAAGGGCAGCGAGGTGAAGGGGTCATATGGGAGGCGAAGTACAGAGGGGTGCGCGAGTTATGGGGGGAAGAGGGTGTGGTATTGAAGGGGGAGGCTGGAGCAGATGCGATTGGGTGTAGAAGAGGAGGGGCAGGGGAGTTGTGGGTAGAAGGAGGGGGGGGGGAAGGTGGGAGGGCTGATTTGGGGAGGGTGTGAATTGGGAAATGAATGTTGGGAGCAGGAGGGTCAGGTCAGGTCAGAGAGTCGGTCGGCCGAGCGGACAGCACGCTGGACTTGTGATCCTGTGGTCCCGGGTTCGATCCCGGGCGCCGGCGAGAAACAATGGGCAGATTTTCTTTCACCCTATGCCCCTGTTACCTAGCAGTAAAATAGGTACCTGGGTGTTAGTCAACTGTCCCGGGCTGCTTCCTGGGGGTGGAGGCCTGGTCGAGGACCGGGCCGCGGGGACACTAAAAGCCCCGAAATCATCTCAAGATAACCAGGTGGTGTGCAGATCACCTTGTACTCTTGGTCCTCATCCCTGGTCATATATCTGTCAACAAAGACATTGTAATAATCCTGGCTGGGCCTTCAGTACCTGTTCTTCAACCTGCCCGAAACGCTGTGCGTACTAGTGGCTTTACAAGAATGTAAATACTGTACTATCCAATGTATTCTCACAAACCCAATGTACCTTCTTGTATATATATAAATAAATAAATCAATAAATAAACATGTGGTTGAAGAGAACTGCACCAGAACAGGTCTACTTCTGGTACAATTATATCCTTCAATACGGCGGCCCAGTTTAATCTCATTTCCTGCCACCTCGGCATCAATACACCTCAAAATCTCATTTATTTCAAACGGCTTCAATTTGTATCCTTTCATGTTGTCTTTGCTTTGAGTAATCCATGGATGGTAACTGACCGCCGCTGCCGCCGCCTCCGCGATCCACTTTCATGTTGGATGCCCCCTGCTGCCCCTGCCCTGGTAGATCCATGCCCCCTGCCCTGGTAGATCCATGCCCCCTGCTGCCCCTGCCCTGGTAGATCCATGCCCCCTGCTGCCCCTGCCCTGGTAGATCCATGGCCCCTGCTGCCCCTGCCCTGGTAGATCCATGCCCCCTGCCCCCCCCTGCCCTGGTAGATCCATGCCCCCTGCTCCCCCCCTGGCCTGGTAGATCCATGCCCCCCCTGCCCTGGTAGATCCATGCCCCCTGCTCCCCCTGCCCTGGTAGATCCATGCCCCCCCTGCCCTGGTAGATCCATGCCCCCCCTGCCCTGGTAGATCCATGCCCCCCCTGCCCTGGTAGATCCATGCCCCCTGCTCCCCCCCTGGCCTGGTAGATCCATGCCCCCTGCTGCCCCTGCCCTGGTAGATCCATGCCCCCTGCTGCCCCTGCCCTGGTAGATCCATGCCCCCTGCTCCCCCCCTGGCCTGGTAGATCCATGCCCCCTGCCCCCCTTGCCCTGGTAGATCCATGCCCCCTGCCCTGGTAGATCCATGCCCCCTGCCCTGGTAGATCCATGCCCCCTGCCGTGGTAGATCCATGCCCCCTGCCCTGGTAGATCCATGCCCCCTGCCCTGGTAGATCCATGCCCCCTGCCCTGGTAGATCCATGCCCCCTGCCCTGGTAGATCCATGCCCCCTGCCCTGGTAGATCTATGCCCCCTGCTGCCCCTGCCCTGGTAGATCCATGCCCCCTGCTCCCCCCCTGGCCTGGTAGATCCATGCCCCCCCTGCCCTGGTAGATCCATGCCCCCCCTGCCCTGGTAGATCCATGCCCCCCCTGCCCTGGTAGATCCATGCCCCCTGCCCCCCTTGCCCTGGTAGATCCATGCCCCCTGCCCCCCTTGCCCTGGTAGATCCATGCCCCCTGCCCTGGTAGATCCATGCCCCCTGCCCTGGTAGATCCATGCCCCCTGCCCCCCTTGCCCTGGTAGATCCATGCCCCCCTGCCCTGGTAGATCCATGCCCCCTGCCCTGGTAGATCCATGCCCCCTGTCCCCCCTGGCCTGGTAGATCCATGCCCCCTGTCCCCCCTGGCCTGGTAGATCCATGCCCCCTGCCCTGGTAGATCCATGCCCCCTGTCCCCCCTGCCCTGGTAGATCCATGCCCCCTGTCCCCCCTGGCCTGGTAGATCCATGCCCCCTGCCCTGGTAGATCCATGCCCCCTGTCCCCCCTGCCCTGGTAGATCCATGCCCCCTGTCCCCCCTGCCCTGGTAGATCCATGCCCCCTGTCCCCCCTGCCCCTCCCATACTAATCCATCCCCCACACTACTCCAATCTCCCCCTGCATGTTGCTACTCATGGCCTAACTCCTTGGCCAGCCGTGGACGTGTGGCCTCCCAATCTTGCCTTCGTCTTACTGATTCCTCCCTGAATATTGTGCTCGAGCACCTCTTTTGTCTCTTTATCTCATCCTGTGGTTCTTGAAGCATCTCTCACTTAATCTCAAGGATCAAATCTTCAATCAACATACTCCTTCTTTCAACCCTTTTCCTCCTGTGTGTGTGTGTGTGTGTGTGTGTGTGTGTGTGTGTGTGTGTGTGTGTGTGTGTGTGTGTGTGTGTGTGTGTGTGTGTGTGTGTGTGTGTGTGTGTGTGTGTTTGTGTGTGTGTGTGTGTGTGTGTGTACTCATCTATTTGTGTTTGCGGGGGTTGAGCTCTGGCTCTTTGGTCCCGCCTCTCAACCGTCAATCAACTGGTGTACAGATTCCTGAGCTTTCTGGGCTCTATCATATCTACACTTGAAGCTGTGTATGGAGTCAGCCTCCACCACACCACGTGTGTGTGTGTGTGTGTGTGTGTGTGTGTGTGTGTGTGTGTGTGTGTGTGTGTGTGTGTGTGTGTGTGTGTGTGTGTGTGTGTGTGTGTGTTTGACACCAGTTGGCCAGCTTTAGCGTGCAGGCCAGTACATGACTGGCCAAACAGTCATATAACCCGCTAACTTTAGCGGCCTCCATAACTCATGTCAGCTTCGTTTGTCCTCTAAATGACTGTTCACAATTCTCCAATATCACTCCAATAACAGCTGTTCAAGCAGGCTGTAGTTACGGCTGTTTGACCGTGCCAATTATTGGTTTTAATCAAAACTAATAGAATAATATTTTGTGATGATCATATCTAGAAAGTTTGTGATTGACAGATGATTAGAGCTGTCTGGCCTAGAGATTGGTGTGGCCTAATATGTTCAGGTATAGCGAGGTCCCTCTTCCTCCTACTGTGTATAACGCATGGCCCCCTGGCTTGGCCACACTCATTACAATAAACATTGTGGGGCCATGATGGCCACACTGTGTGTAGCAGATGGTGAGGCCATGGTGGCCACACTGTGTGTAGCTGCTAGTGAGGCCATGGTGGCCACACTGTGTGTAGCAGGTGGTGGGGCCATGATGGCCACACTATCTGAAGCAGCTGGTGAGGCCATGGTGGCCACACTGTAGCAGCTGGTGGGGCCATGGCGGCCACACTGTAGCAGCTGGTGGGGCCATGGTGGCCACACTGTAGCAGCTGGTGGGGCCATGATGGCCACACTATCTGAAGCAGCTGGTGAGGCCATGGTGGCCACACTGTAGCAGCTGGTGAGGCCATGGTGGCCACACTGTAGCAGCTGGTGAGGCCATGGTGGCCACACTGTGTGTAGCAGCTGGTGGGGCCATGGTGGCCACACTGTGTGTAGCAGCTGGTGGGGCCATGGTTATCTTGAGTTATCTTGAGATGATTTCGGGGCTTTTTTTAGTGTCCCCGCGGCCCGGTCCGCGACCAGGCCTCCACCCCCAGGAAGCAGCCCGTGACAGCTGACTAACTCCCAGGTACCTATTTTACTGCTAGGTAACAGGGGCATAGGGTGAAAGAAACTCTGCCCATTGTTTCTCGCCGGCGCCTGGGATCGAACCCAGGACCACAGGATCACAAGTCCAGCGTGCTGTCCGCTCGGCCGACCGGCTCCCTATACACTGTGGTGTATGGTGGCCACACTGTGTGTAGCAGCAGCTAGTGAGGCCATGGTGGCCACACTGTGTGTAGCAGCTAGTGAGGCCATGATGGCCACACTGTGTGTAGCAGCTGGTGGGGCCATGGTGGCCACACTGTGTGTAGCAGCAGCTAGTGAGGCCATGGTGGCCATACTGTAGCAGCTGGTGGGGCCATGGTGGCCACACTGTGTGTAGCAGCTGGTGGGGCCATGGTGGCCACACTGTGTAGCAGCTGGTGGGGCCATGGTGGCCACACTATCTGAAGCAGCTGGTGAGGCCATGGTGGCCACACTGTAGCAGCTGGTGGGGCCATGGTGGCCACACTGTGTGTAGCAGCTGGTGGGGCCATGGTGGCCACACTATCTGAAGCAGCTAGTGAGGCCATGGTGGCCACACTGTAGCAGCTGGTGGGGCCATGGTGGCCACACTGTGTGTAGCAGCTGGTGGGGCCATGGTGGCCACACTGTGTGTAGCAGCTAGTGAGGCCATGGTGGCCACACTGTGTGTAGCAGCTAGTGAGGCCATGGTGGCCACACTGTGTGTAGCAGCTGGTGAGGCCATGGTGGCCACACTGTGTATAGCAGCTGGGGACGCCATGATGGCCACACTGTGTGTAGCAGCTGGTGGGGCCATGGTGGCCACACTGTAGCAGCTAGTGAGGCCATGGTGGCCACACTGTGTGTAGCAGATAGTGAGGCCATGGTGGCCACACTGTGTGTAGCAGCTAGTGAGGCCATGGTGGCCACACTGTAGCAGCTAGTGAGGCCATGGTGGCCACACTGTGTGTAGCAGCTGGTGGGGCCATGGTGGCCACACTGTAGCAGCTAGTGAGGCCATGGTGGCCACACTGTGTGTAGCAGCTGGTGAGGCCATGGTGGCCACACTGTAGCAGCTAGTGAGGCCATGGTGGCCACACTGTGTGTAGCAGCTGGTGAGGCCATGGTGGCCACACTGTAGCAGCTAGTGAGGCCATGGTGGCCACACTGTAGCAGCTAGTGAGGCCATGGTGGCCACACTGTGTGTAGCAGCTGGTGAGGCCATGGTGGCCACACTGTAGCAGCTAGTGAGGCCATGGTGGCCACACTGTAGCAGCTAGTGAGGCCATGGTGGCCACACTGTGTGTAGCAGCTGGTGAGGCCATGGTGGCCACACTGTAGCAGCTAGTGAGGCCATGGGTGGCCACACTGTAGCAGCTAGTGAGGCCATGGGTGGCCACACTGTAGCAGCTAGTGAGGCCATGGGTGGCCATACTGTAGCAGCTAGTGAGGCCATGAGTGGCCACACTGTAGCAGCTAGTGAGGCCATGGTGGCCACACTGTGTGTAGCAGCTGGTAAGGCCATGGTGGCCACACTGTAGCAGCTAGTGAGGCCATGGTGGCCACACTGTGTGTAGCAGCTAGTGAGGCCATGGTGGCCACACTGTGTGTAGCAGCTGGTGGGGCCATGGTGGCCACACTATCTGAAGCAGCTAGTGAGGCCATGGTGGCCACACTGTAGCAGCTGGTGGGGCCATGGTGGCCACACTGTGTGTAGCAGCTGGTGGGGCCATGGTGGCCACACTGTGTGTAGCAGCTGGTGGGGCCATGGTGGCCACACTATCTGAAGCAGCTGGTGAGGCCATGGTGGCCACACTGTGTGTAGCAGCAGCTAGTGAGGCCATGGTGGCCACACTGTGTGTAGCAGCTAGTGAGGCCATGATGGCCACACTGTGTGTAGCAGCTGGTGGGGCCATGATGGCCACACTGTGTAGCAGCTGGTGGGGCCATGGTGGCCACACTCAAGCCATGAGACCAAACAATATATTTCTACATACCTCTACCTCTGATCCTCAATGATTCATGTGTGTGAAGGCAGAGTTGTACACACCTGCTGGAAGGTGACAGGTATGTTTCCAGGGAAGAACCATGCCCTTATACAGACAAGTGCCAGTGTCAGCCATTCCCAGCACAGTGTGCCACTTTGAGCACCTTGACCCCACCTAGACCTGACCTCATCACGTCTAGGTGAGTACGTCTAGGTATGTACCTCCTAGGTGAGTACGTCTAGGTGAGTATGTACCTCCTAGGTGAGTACGTCTAGGTGAGTATGTACCTCCTAGGTGAGTACGTCTAGGTGAGTATGTACCTCCTAGGTGAGTACGTCTAGGTGAGTATGTACCTCCTAGGTGAGTACGTCTAGGTGAGTATGCACCTCCTAGGTGAGTACGTCTAGGTGAGTACGTACCTCCTAGGTGAGTACGTACCTCCTAGGTGAGTACGTATCTTCTAGGTGAGTACGTACCTTCTAGGTGAGTACGTGTAGGTGAGTAAATACCTTCTAGGTGAGTACGTACCTTCTAGGTGAGTACGTCTAGGTGAGTAAATACCTTCTAGGTGAGTACATACCTTCTAGGTGAGTACGTACCTCCTAGGTGAGTACGCACCTTCTAGGTGAGTACATACCTTCTAGGTGAGTACGTACCTTCTAGGTGAGTACGTACCTCCTAGGTGAGTACGCACCTTCTAGGTGAGTACGTACCTTCTAGATGAGTACATACCTTCTAGGTGAGTACGTACCTTCTAGGTGAGTACGTACCTTCTAGGTGAGTACGTGTAGGTGAGTAAATACCTTCTAGGTGAGTACGTACCTTCTAGGTGAGTACGTCTAGGTGAGTAAATACCTTCTAGGTGAGTACATACCTTCTAGGTGAGTACGTACCTTCTAGGTGAGTACGCACCTTCTAGGTGAGTACGTACCTCCCAGGTGAGTACGTACCTTCTAGGTGAGTACATACCTTCTAGGTGAGTACGTACCTCCTAGGTGAGTACGTACCTCCTAGGTGAGTACGCACCTTCTAGGTGAGTACATACCTTCTAGGTGAGTACGTACCTTCTAGGTGAGTACGTACCTCCTAGGTGAGTACGCACCTTCTAGGTGAGTACGTACCTTCTAGGTGAGTACATACCTTCTAGGTGAGTACGTACCTTCTAGGTGAGTACGTACCTTCTAGGTGAGTACGTACCTTCTAGGTGAGTACGTCTAGGTGAGTACGTACCTTCTAGGTGAGTACGTCTAGGTGAGTAAATACCTTCTAGGTGAGTACATACCTTCTAGGTGAGTACGTACCTTCTAGGTGAGTTCACAAACACACACGTACCCGCACACATAAAAATACATGTAATACACACGCCTAACATGGGCGAACCAATAACGCAACTGACCTAGAAAAATGTTCCAGCAACATGAGATCCGTCGAATGTTATTTTGTGTGTGTGTGTTCACCTAGTTGTGCTTGCGGGGGTTGAGCTCTGGCTCTTTGGTCCCGCCTCTCAACCGTCAATTAACTGGTGTGCAGATTCCTGAGCCTATTGGGCTCTATCATATTACTTGAAACTGTGTATGGAGTCAGCCTCCACCACATCACTGCCTAATGCATTCCATTTACTAACTACTCTGACACTGAAAAATTTCTTTCTAATGTCTCTGTGGTTCATTTGGGTACTCAGCTTCCACCTGTGTCCCCTTGTTCGTGTACCACCCGTGTTAAATAGTCCATGCTTATCTACCCTGTCAATTCCCCTGAGAATTTTGTATGTGGTGATCATGTCTCCCCTAGCTCTTCTGTCTTCCAGCGACGTGAGGTGCAGTTCACGCAGCCTTTCCTCGTAACTCATGCCTCTTAGTTCCGGGACTAGTCTAGTGACATACCTCTCAACTTTTTCCACCATCGTCTTGTGCTTGACAAGGTACGGGCTCCATGCTGGGGCTGCATACTCCAGGATTGGTCTTACATATGTGGTATACAATGGTCTGAAGGATTCCTTACACGGGTTTCTGAAAGCAGTTCCGATGTTAGCCAGCCTCGCATAGGCCGCTGATGTTATTCTCTTTATGTGGGCTTCAGGAGACAGGTTTGGTGTGATATCAACTCCTAGATCTTTCTCTCTCTTACCGTTTCGTGAAGGACTTCATCCCCCATTCGGTATCCAGTGTCTGGCCTCCTAGTTTCATTACCTTACATTTACTTGGGTTGAACTTTAGTAGCCATTTGTTGGACCATTCCTTCAGTTTGTCTAAGTCATCTTGTAGCCTCACACTATCCTCCTCTGTCTTGATCCTCCTCATAATTTTTGCATCAGCAAATATTGAGAGGAAGGAGTCAATTCCTTCTGGAAGATCATTTATGTATATCAGAAACAGTATAGGGCCAAGGACTGATCCCTGCGGGACTCCACTGGTGACTCCCCGCCACTCCGAGATCTCACCTCTCACGGTGACTCGCTGTGTCCTGTTGCTTATGTACTCTCTTATCCAGTAGAGTTCCTTCCCTTTCACTCCGGCCTGCATCTCCAGTTTGTGCACTAGTCTCTTATGTGGTACTGTGTCAAAGGCTTTGACACAGGTACTGTGTGTGTGTGTGTGTGTGTGTGTGTGTGTGTGTGTGTGTGTGTGTGTGTGTGTGTGTGTGTGTGTGTGAGAGAGAGAGAGAGAGAGAGAGAGAGAGAGAGAGAGAGAGAGAGAGAGAGAGAGAGAGAGAGAGAGAGAGAGAGAGAGAGAGAGAGAGAGAGAGCTGAGGGGTCCCCAGGGAAGAAGAGATCCCTGAGAATAGGAGAGTGAGCCAAGGGTCACCACTGAAGCAGGAAAGTGAGCCAAGGGTCACCACTGAAGCAGGAGAGTGAGCCAAGGGTCACCACTGAAGCAGGAGAGTGAGCCAAGAGTCACCACTGAAGCAGGAGAGTGAGCCAAGGGTCACCACTGAAGCAGGAGAGTGAGCCAAGAGTCACCACTGAAGCTGGAGAGTGAGCCAAGGGTCACCACTGAAGCAGGAGAGTGAGCCAAGAGTCACCACTGAAGCAGGAGAGTGAGCCAAGGGTCACCACTGAAGCAGGAGTGAGCCAAGAGTCACCACTGAAGCAGGAGAGTGAGCCAAGAGTCACCACTGAAGCAGGAGAGTGAGCCAAGAGCCACCACTGAAGCAGGAGAGTGAGCCAAGAGTCACCCCCTGAAGCAGGAGAGTGAGCCATGGGTCACCCCTGAAGCAGGAGTGAGCCAAGAGTCACCACTGAAGCAGGAGAGTGAGCCAAGGGTCACCCCTGAAGCAGGAGTGAGCCAAGAGTCACCACTGAAGCAGGAGTGAGCCAAGAGTCACCACTGAAGCAGGAGTAAGCCAAGAGTCACCCTGAAGCAGGAGAGTGAGCAGAGTCACCACTGAAGCAGGAGAGTGAGCCAAGAGTCACCCCTGAAGCAGGAGAGTGAGCCAAGTCACCCCTGAAGCAGGAGAGTGAGCCAAGTCACCCCTGAAGCAGGAGAGTGAGCCAAGTCACCCCTGAAGCAGGAGAGTGAGCCAAGAGTCACCCCTGAAGCAGGAGAGTGAGCCAAGTCACCCCTGAAGCAGGAGAGTGAGCCAAGGGTCACCACTGAAGCAGGAGAGTGAGCCAAGAGTCACCACTGAAGCAGGAAAGTGATCCAATAGTCACCACTGAAGCAGGAAAGTGAGCAGAGTCACCACTGAAGCAGGAAAGTGAGCAGAGTCACCACTGAAGCAGGAGAATGAGCCAAGAGTCACCACTGAAGCAGGAGAGTGAGCCAAGAGACCACTGAAGCAGGAGAGTGAGCCAAGAGACCACTGAAGCAGGAGAGTGAGCCAAGAGTCACCACTGAAGCAGGAGAGTGAGCCAAGAGTCACCACTGAAGCAGGAGAGTGAGCAGAGTCACCACTGAAGCAGGAGAGTGAGCCAAGAGTCACCACTGAAGCAGGAGAGTGAGCAAGAGTTACCCCTGACGCAAGGAGTGAGCCAAGAGTCACCACTGAAGCAGGAGAGTGAGCCAAGAGTCACCACTGAAGCAGGAGTGAGCCAAGAGTCACCACTGAAGCAGGAGAGTGAGTCAAGTCACCACTGAAGCAGGAGAGTGAGCCAAGAGTCACCCCTGAAGCAGGAGAGTGAGCCAAGAGTCACCCCTGAAGCAGGAGAGTGAGCTGAGACAATAAAGATCACCTCTCAGCTCAGCAGCGAGCCATCACTCCGTGGCAGTGTTGCCAGCGCGGTAATCACAACATTATTCTAAGAGGAGAACTAACAAGAGACTCAATGTTTTACACCGCTGAAGATCCTTACTTTCCCAGGAATGTGGACCCCCGACCAGCAGTTTTAGAGAGCCCGATACAAGAGCGGCTCAGGCAGCTGCCAAGCTCAGGGGCCAAGCAGCACGGTCTGGGGCCAAGCAGCATGGTCTGGGGCCAAGCAGCACGCTCAGGGGCCAAGCAGCATGGTCTGGGGCAAAGCAGCACGGTCTGGGGCCAAGCAGCACGGTCTGTGGGCCAAACAGCACGGTCTGGGGCCAAGCGGAACGGTCTGGGGCCAAGCAGCACGGTCTGGGGCCAAGCAGCACGGTCTGGGGCCAAGCAGCACGGTCTGGGGGCCAAGCAGCACGGTCTGGGGCCAAGCAGCACGGTCTGGGGCCAAGCAGCACGCTCCGGGGCCAAGCAGCACGGTCTGGGGCCAAGCAGCACGGTCTGGGGCCAAGCAGCACGCTCCGGGGCCAAGCAGCACGCTCCGGGGCCAAGCAGCACGGTCTGGGGGCCAAGCAGCACGGTCTGGGGCCAAGCAGCACGGTCTGGGGCCAAGCAGCACGCTCCGGGGCCAAGCAGCACGGTCTGGGGCCAAGCAGCACGGTCTGGGGCCAAGCAGCACGCTCCGGGGCCAAGCAGCACGCTCAGGGGCCAAGCAGCACGGTCTGGGGCCAAGCAGCACGGTCTGGGGCCAAGCAGCACGCTCCGGGGCCAAGCAGCACGCTCCGGGGCCAAGCAGCACGGTCTGGGGCCAAGCATCACGGTCTGGGGCCAAGCAGCACGCTCCGGGGCCAAGCAGCACGGTCTGGGGCCAAGCAGCACGGTCTGGGGCCAAGCAGCACGCTCCGGGGCCAAGCAGCACGGTCTGGGGCCAAGCAGCACGGTCTGGGGCCAAGCAGCACGGTCTGGGGCCAAGCAGCACGCTCCGGGGCCAAGCAGCACGGTCAGGGGCCAAGCAGCACGGTCTGGGGCCAAGCAGCACGGTCTGGGGCCAAGCAGCACGCTCCGGGGCCAAGCAGCACGCTCCGGGGCCAAGCAGCACGGTCTGGGGCCAAGCAGCACGGTCTGGGGCCAAGCAGCACGCTCCGGGGCCAAGCAGCACGCTCCGGGGCCAAGCAGCACGGTCTGGGGCCAAGCAGCACGGTCTGGGGCCAAGCAGCACGCTCCGGGGCCAAGCAGCACGGTCTGGGGCCAAGCAGCACGGTCTGGGGCCAAGCAGCACGCTCAGGGGCCAAGCAGCACGCTCAGGGGCCAAGCAGCACGCTCAGGGGCCAAGCAGCACGCTCAGGGGCCAAGCAGCACGGTCTGGGGCCAAGCAGCACGCTCCGGGGCCAAAGTTCCTGTGTGTGTTGAGATTCCTAGAGTGGGGAGAGGTTCCTGAATTCGAGTCCAGGCCAGGCTTATGATAACTTGGTCCAACAGGCTGTTGCTTGGAGCGGCCCGCAGGACCACATGTCCACTACAGCCTGGTTGGTCCGGCACTTCTTGCAAGAACCTGTCTAAGAACTTCTTGAGTACATCCACCTTTGTTCCGGCAATATTTGTAATGCTTGCTGGGAGGGTGTTGAACAGCTGTGGACCTCTGGTGTTCAGTGTTCTCTGATTGTGACTATGGCACCTCTGATGTTCAGTGTTCTCTGATTGTGACTATGGCACCTCTGATGTTCAGTGTTCTCTGATTGTGACTATGGCACCTCTGATGTTCAGTGTTCTCTGATTGTGACTTTGGCACCTCTGATGTTCAGTGTTCTCTGATTGTGACTATGGCACCTCTGATGTTCAGTGTTCTCTGATTGTGACTATGGCACCTCTGGTGTTCAGTGTTCTCTGATTGTGACTATGGCACCTCTGATGTTCAGTGTTCTCTGATTGTGACTATGGCACCTCTGATGTTCAGTGTTCTCTGATTGTGACTATGGCACCTCTGATGTTCAGTGTTCTCTGATTGTGACTATGGCACCTCTGATGTTCAGTGTTCTCTGATTGTGACTATGGCACCTCTGGTGTTCAGTGTTCTCTGATTGTGACTATTGCACCTCTGATGTTCAGTGTTCACTGATTGTGACTATGGCACCTCTGATGTTCAGTGTTCTCTGATTGTGACTATGGCACCTCTGATGTTCAGTGTTCTCTGATTGTGACTATGGCACCTCTGATGTTCAATGTTCTCTGATTGTGACTATGGCACCTCTGATGTTCAATGTTCTCTGATTGTGACTATGACACCTCTGATGTTGTGTTCTCTGATTGTGACTATGGCACCTCTACTCCTCACTGGTTCTATTCTGCATTTCCTTCCGTTTCTTTCACTCCAGAATGTTGTTATTCTACTGTGTAAATTTGGGACCTGTCCCTCCAGTATCTTCCATGTATATATTATTTGGTATCTCTTTCGTCTCCTTTCCGGTGAGTACATTTTGAGAGCTTTGAGACGGTCCCAATAATTTAGGTGTTTTATCGTGTCTATGCGTGCCGTATATGTTCTCTGTATTCCCTCTAATTTAGAAAGCTCTCCCGCTCTGAGAGTAGTGAGTACTGAGCAATACTCAAGACGGGACAGCACCAGTGATTTAAATAATATTAGCAGTGCTGTGGGGTCTCTGGGTGTGAACGTTCTCATAATCCATCCTATCATTGTCCTGGCCGCCGCCGCTATATTTGCTCGGTTATGTTCACTAAATGTCAGGTCGTCAGACATCATAATTCCCATATCTCTTATGACACTCAATTCCCATATCTGACTGACACTCTTTGCATTCTGTTTGACAGAAAGTTGAAATCCAACGCCCACTTTACCCGCTATTCCCATTGACCTCATTTTGTGTGCTATCACCCCATGGTCACATTTGTCGAATGCCTTTGCAAAGTCTGTGTATACAATATCTGCATTTTCCTTTTCCTCAAAGGCTTCTGTGATTTTGTCATAGTGGTTGAGTAACTGTGACAGACAGGATCTGTCCGCTCTAAATCTATGTTGTCCTGGGTTGTGTAGCTCATTATTTTCCATAAAACTGGAGATTTGATTCCTAATCACTTTTTACAAACACTTTTATTATGTGTGATGTTAGTGCAACTGGCCTATAATTTTTTGCCAAGGCTTTACTCCCCCCTTGTGCAGAGGAGCTATATCTGCAGATTTAAGTGCTGCTGGTATCTCCCCTGTATCCAGGCTCTTTCTCCATATTACGCTGAGTGCTCTCGCTACTGGTACTTTACATTTCTTTATGAATATTGAATTCCACGAGTCAGGCCCAGGAGCTGAGTGCATAGGCATATTGTCAATTTCTCTTTCAAAGTCTTCCGAGTTTGTGTTAATATCCGTTATATTATCTGCAGCTTGAATGTCATTCATAAAGAAGCTGTCTGGGTCATCAACTTTCATGTTGTTTATTGGTGTGCTAAACATAGCCTCATACTGGCTTCTGAGAATTTCACTAATCTCTTTGTTGTTCTCTGTGTACGTACCTTCAGTTGTAATTAACGGTCCAATACTGGTCAAGGTTTTGGATTTTGATTTTGCGTATGTGAAAAAATATTTTAGATTTTTCTTTATCTCTTGTATAGCTTTCTGTTCCAATGCCATTTCCTCAGACTCATATGATCGCTTCAACGTCTGCTCTATTTCACCGACCTCCCTGTTTAGGTATAGTTTCCTTGCTTGTGATAGTCGTGTCTGCTTAAGCAACTTCTCCTGTACAGTGGTCTGCGTTCTCTTGCTAGAGTGGTCCTCTTTCTGACCTTCCTCACAGGCACGTGCTTCAAGCAGACCAGGCGGTAAGCAGTTGTTAAGGCTGCCCATGCAGCTGGTTAAGATGGTAAATGGTAGTTAAGGCCGTGTATTCACACCCAGTAAATGAGGTTGTTTAGCCAGTAAAGTAGAGACTTTACGCCAGGCGGTGTTAATGACTTAACTATGTTAATGACGAGTGACACTTTGTGATGGACTGAACCTCCACATCACGTTAAATCCCTCCCTCACCCCTCCCCCCTCCATCAACCCCCTCCCTCAACCCCTTCCCTCAACCCCCTCCCTCACCTCCACCCCCGAGAGCGAGGAGGAGAGCGTGAGCACACGCACAAGTTCAAATCCATGCCTAGATGTGGAATTATAAACCAATTTAACCCGCCAACAGAAACCATTTTTTATTTTATAGTGGGATGTTTTGCCTGTGGTGGTAAGGTCGGAACTCCTCCGCGACGGCTGTAAGTGATCTTTAACAACTTGGCAAGACCCTTACACAACTGCTGGACAGTTTGTCCCCGTCAGCGGGAAGCATTAGCCCCTGGACGGCTGTCAGACGGGGCTGACGGCACCTCTGTCTTCACACCTCTGCCCCCGTCTCTTTCCTCTGTCTCAGATGGTCGATGTCTGGGTTTAGTTTTTCCTGTGTTGTATATATTATCCTGTTCTCTCTGTTTCTATCCATGTCTGTCAGGATGGGATGGGTATCCTGGATAGTGAGGCGACCGTCTGTTTCCGTCCGCCCGTCCACACGCTGCTCGGCTCAATTGACAGATCAACGTTATAATTTGAAAGTTGTGAAGTAATTAGTTGTATGTACTGTTTGGAGACTTTATTCATAATTATTAGGTTTGTTTCTATACCCACGCCCACTGTGGGGGGAGGTCAGGGGATGGGAGAAGGGAAGGGGGGATGGAAGAGGGGGAGGGAAGGGAGAGAGGGAAGGGGTTGGAGGGAGAGTTGGCAGGGTGAGGAAGAGTAATGAAGCTGAGAGTGCATTATGACAGTAGATAAGAGGAAGTCACATGTGTGGGCGGGGGGAGAGGGTGTTACAGGTGTGTGTGGAGAGTGAGGCAGGTGTGGGAGTGTCCCCCACAAGAGCCAGGGACCCCGAGATGACGCGAGATGACGCAGCTTCCGCTTCAAGCATCACCTCCGGAAGTCTCCCTCAGATCATAAGATGCTCCACCCTCCCTCCCTCACCTGGAGGGGGGGGGGGGGGTTGACGGCTTGGCCAGGTACCCCCCCCCCCTTGGCCGCTGGCTTACCACTCCACACCTGGAGTCCTTACAACTCCACACCTGGAGTCTTCAGAACTCCACACCTGGATTACAACTCCACACCTGGATTACAACTCCACACCTGGATTACAACTCCACACCATCCACAGGTGAGACAAAATGCACCGTGAGTGAGGAGAGATGAGGTAGGAGATGAGACACAGCCTCCTCCACCTCATCTCCAAGATGAGCATCCCGTCTCCACCAATCTCAGGTGAGTTGGTGAGGTGAGGTGGCGTGAGGGCCTCACCTGGCGCGCCTGGTGAGGCGCCTCACGCACGCACACTCACCATTCTGCACGCACTTGCTGAGTCAGAGGTGAGTAATGTGTCTCGTGAATTCACAACACACTCGAGGAAGCTAGTAACTTTGTCTTGAAGGGACTTGGAGTTGGGTTTACTGCCTCAGAGGGTGGAGTCTGTCTCAGGGGAGGAGTCTGCCTCAGGGGAGGAATCTGTCTCAGGGGAGGAGTCTGCCTCAGGGGAGGAGTCTGCCTCAGGAGGAGTCTGCCTCAGGGGGAGGAGTCTGCCTCAGGGGAGGAGTCTGTCTCAGGGGAGGAGTCTGTCTCAGGGGAGGAGTCTGTCTCAGGGGAGGAGTCTGTCTCAGGGGAGGAGTCTGTCTCAGGGGAGGAGTCTGCCTCAGGGGAGGAGTCTGCCTCAGGGGGAGGAGTCTGCCTCAGAGGGAGGAGTCTGTCTCAGGGGAGGAGTCTGTCTCAGGGGAGGAGTCTGTCTCAGGGGAGGAGTCTGTCTCAGGGGAGGAGTCTGTCTCAGGGGAGGAGTCTGCATCAGGGGAGGAGTCTGTCTCAGGGGAGGAGTCTGCCTCAGAGGGAGGAGTCTGTCTCAGGGGAGGAGTCTGCCTCAGGGGAGGAGTCTGCCTCAGGGGAGGAGTCTGCATCAGGGGAGGAGTCTGTCTCAGGGGAGGAGTCTGCCTCAGAGGGAGGAGTCTGTCTCAGGGGAGGAGTCTGCCTCAGGAGAGGAGTCTGCCTCAGGGGAGGAGTCTGCCTCAGGGGGAGGAGTCTGCCTCAGAGGGAGGAGTCTGTCTCAGGGGAGGAGTCTGTCTCAGGGGAGGAGTCTGTCTCAGGGGAGGAGTCTGTCTCAGGGGAGGAGTCTGTCTCAGGGGAGGAGTCTGTCTCAGGGGAGGAGTCTGCCTCAGGGGAGGAGTCTGCCTCAGGGGAGGAGTCTGCCTCAGGGGAGGAGTCTGCCTCAGGGGAGGAGTCTGCCTCAGGGGAGGAGTCTGCCTCAGGGGAGGAGTCTGCCTCAGGGGAGGAGTCTGCCTCAGGGGAGGAGTCTGCCTCAGGGGGGAGGAGTCTGCCTCAGGGGGGAGGAGTCTGCCTCAGGGGGAGGAGTCTGCCTCAGGGGGAGGAGTCTGCCTCAGGGGAGGAGTCTGCCTCAGGGGAGGAGTCTGCCTCAGGGGAGGAGTCTGCCTCAGGGGAGGAGTCTGCCTCAGGGGAGGAGTCTGCCTCAGGGGAGGAGTCTGCCTCAGGGGTGGAGTCTGCCTCAGGGGAGGAGTCTGCCTCAGGGGAGGAGTCTGCCTCAGGGGAGGAGTCTGCCTCAGGGGAGGAGTCTGCCTCAGGGGAGGAGTCTGCCTCAGGGGAGGAGTCTGCCTCAGGGGAGGAGTCTGCCTCAGGGGTGGAGTCTGCCTCAGGGGAGGAGTCTGCCTCAGGAAAGAAGTCTGCCTCAGGGGAGGAGTCTGCCTCAGGGGAGGAGTCTGCCTCAGGGGAGGAGTCTGCCTCAGGGGAGGAGTCTGCCTCAGGGCGGAGTCTGCCTCAGGAGGAGTCTGCCTCAGGGGGGAGGAGTCTGCCTCAGGGGAGGAGTCTGCCTCAGGGGAGGAGTCTGCCTCAGGGGAGGAGTCTGCCTCAGGGGAGGAGTCTGCCTCAGGAGGAGTCTGCCTCAGGGGAGGAGTCTGCCTCAGGGGAGGAGTCTGCCTCAGGGGAGGAGTCTGCCTCAGGGGGGAGGAGTCTGCCTCAGGGGAGGAGTCTGCCTCAGGGGAGGAGTCTGCCTCAGGGGAGGAGTCTGCCTCAGGGGAGGAGTCTGCCTCAGGGGAGGAGTCTGCCTCAGGGGTGGAGTCTGCCTCAGGGGAGGAGTCTGCCTCAGGAAAGAAGTCTGCCTCAGGGGAGGAGTCTGCCTCAGGGGGGAGGAGTCTGCCTCAGGGGGGAGGAGTCTGCCTCAGGGGAGGAGTCTGCCTCAGGAAAGAAGTCTGCCTCAGGGGAGGAGTCTGCCTCAGGGGTGGAGTCTGCCTCAGGGGGGAGGAGTCTGCCTCAGGGGTGGAGTCTGCCTCAGGGGAGGAGTCTGCCTCAGGGGGGAGGAGTCTGCCTCAGGGGTGGAGTCTGCCTCAGGGGAGGAGTCTGCCTCAGGAAAGAAGTCTGCCTCAGGGGAGGAGTCTGCCTCAGGGGTGGAGTCTGCCTCAGGGGGGAGGAGTCTGCCTCAGGGGGGAGGAGTCTGCCTCAGGGGGGAGGAGTCTGCCTCAGGGGGGAGGAGTCTGCCTCAGGGGAGGAATCTGCCTCAGGGGAGGAGTCTGCCTCAGGAGGAGTCTGCCTCAGGGGGGAGGAGTCTGCCTCAGGGGAGGAGTCTGCCTCAGGGGAGGAGTCTGCCTCAGGGGAGGAGTCTGCCTCAGGGGAGGAGTCTGCCTCAGGGGAGGAGTCTGCCTCAGGGGAGGAGTCTGCCTCAGGAAAGAAGTCTGCCTCAGGGGAGGAGTCTGCCTCAGGGGAGGAGTCTGCCTCAGGAAAGAAGTCTGCCTCAGGGGAGGAGTCTGCCTCAGGGGAGGAGTCTGCCTCAGGGGGGAGGAGTCTGCCTCAGGGGGGAGGAGTCTGCCTCAGGGGAGGAGTCTGCCTCAGGGGTGGAGTCTGCCTCAGGGGGGAGGAGTCTGCCTCAGGGGTGGAGTCTGCCTCAGGGGAGGAGTCTGCCTCAGGGGGGAGGAGTCTGCCTCAGGGGTGGAGTCTGCCTCAGGGGAGGAGTCTGCCTCAGGAAAGAAGTCTGCCTCAGGGGAGGAGTCTGCCTCAGGGGTGGAGTCTGCCTCAGGGGGGAGGAGTCTGCCTCAGGGGGGAGGAGTCTGCCTCAGGGGGGAGGAGTCTGCCTCAGGGGAGGAATCTGCCTCAGGGGAGGAGTCTGCCTCAGGAGGAGTCTGGCTCAGGGGGGAGGAGTCTGCCTCAGGGGAGGAGTCTGCCTTAGGGGAGGAGTCTGCCTCAGGGGAGGAGTCTGCCTCAGGGGAGGAGTCTGCCTCAGGGGAGGAGTCTGCCTCAGGGGAGGAGTCTGCCTCAGGGGAGGAGTCTGCCTCAGGGGAGGAGTCTGCCTCAGGGGAGGAGTCTGCCTCAGGGGGGAGGAGTCTGCCTCAGGGGAGGAGTCTGCCTCAGGGGAGGAGACTGCCTCAGGAGGAGTCTGCCTCAGGGGGGAGGAGTCTGCCTCAGGGGAGGAGTCTGCCTCAGGGGAGGAGTCTGCCTCAGGGGAGGAGTCTGCCTCAGGGGTGGAGTCTGCCTCAGGGGAGGAGTCTGCCTCAGGGGAGGAGTCTGCCTCAGGGGAGGAGTCTGCCTCAGGGGAGGAGTCTGCCTCAGGGGAGGAGTCTGCCTCAGTGGTGGAGTCTGCCTCAGGGGAGGAGTCTGCCTCAGGGGAGGAGTCTGCCTCAGGGGTGGAGTCTGCCTCAGGGGAGGAGTCTGCCTCAGGGGAGGAGTCTGCCTCAGGGGAGGAGTCTGCCTCAGGGGAGGAGTCTGCCTCAGGGGAGGAGTCTGCCTCAGTGGTGGAGTCTGCCTCAGGGGAGGAGTCTGCCTCAGGGGTGGAGTCTGCCTCAGGGGAGGAGTCTGCCTCAGGGGAGGAGTCTGCCTCAGGGGTGGAGTCTGCCTCAGGGGAGGAGTCTGCCTCAGGGGTGGAGTCTGCCTCAGGGGAGGAGTCTGCCTCAGGGGAGGAGTCTGCCTCAGGGGAGGAGTCTGCCTCAGGGGTGGAGTCTGCCTCAGGGGAGGAGTCTGCCTCAGGGGAGGAGTCTGCCTCAGGGGTGGAGTCTGCCTCAGGGGAGAAGTCTGCCTCAGGGGAGGAGTCTGCCTCAGGGGTGGAGTCTGCCTCAGGGGGAGGAGTCTGCCTCAGGGGAGGAGTCTGCCTCAGAGGGAGCAGTCTGTCTCAGGGGAGGAGTCTGCCTCAGGGGAGGAGTCTGCCTCAGGGGAGGAGTCTGCCTCAGGGGAGGAGTCTGCCTCAGGGGAGGAGTCTGCCTCAGGGGAGGAGTCTGCCTCAGGGGGAGGAGTCTGCCTCAGGGGAGGAGTCTGCCTCAGGGGAGGAGTCTGCCTCAGGGGAGGAGTCTGCCTCAGGGGAGGAGTCTGCCTCAGGGGAGGAGTCTGCCTCAGCGAGTACGTTTTCGTCAGTGGAGAAAAATGGTGATTTATGACCAAGAGTTGTATTACCAATGACTCGTCCTTCCTCGGCCCACACCTGTAGTCTTATACACCTTCTCACACACACACACACACACACACACACACACACACACACACACACACACACACACACACACACACACACACACAGGAAATTACGATACTACGAGAGAGGAGGTCAAGAGACACCTGCTGGATCTGGATGTTAGAAAGGCTGTTGGTCCAGATGGGATCTCACCATGGGTACTCAAAAAGTGTGCAGAGGCACTTTGCTTGCCACTCTCCATAGTGTATAGTAAGTCACTGGAGACGGGAGACCTACCAGAAATATGGAAGATGGCTAATGTGGTCCTAATATACAAAAAGGGCGACAGACAAGAGGCACTGAACTACAGGCCAGTGTCCTTGACTTGTATACCATGCAAGGTGATGGAGAAGATCGTGAGAAAAAACCTGGTAACACATCTGGAGAGAAGAGACTTCGTGACAACCCATCAACATGGGTTCAGGGAGGGTAAATCTTGCCTTACAGGATTGATAGAATTCTACGACCAGGTGACAAAGATTAAGCAAGAAACAGAAGGATGGGCGGACTGCATTTTTTTGGACTGTCGGAAAGCCTTTGACTCAGTACCCCATAAAAGGTTGATGCATAAGCTGGAGAAACAGGCAGGAGTAACTGGTAGGGCGCTCCAGTGGATAAGGGAGTACCTAAGCAATAGGAAGCAGAGAGTTACGGTGAGGGGTGAGACCTCAGATTGGCGTGGTCACCAGTGGAGTCCCACAGGGCTCTGTGCTTGGACCTATCCTGTTTCTGATATACACAAATGATCTCCCAGAGGGTATAGACTCATTCCTCTCAATGTTTGCTGACGACGCCAAAATTATGAGGATTAAGACAGAGGAGGACAGCTTGAGGCTTCAAGAAGACCTGGACAAGCTGCAGGAATGGTCGAACAAATGGTTGTTAGAGTTTAACCCAAGCAAATGTAATGTAATGAAGATAGGGGTACGGAACAGGAGACCAGATACAAGGTATCAT
>NC_091234.1:19207042-19219542 GCF_040958095.1 Procambarus clarkii | reverse complement strand
AACCAGCATCCTCAAAGCCCCTTCCAGGCATTATCCCGGGGTCTTATTCGACTAGCGATGAGGCTTGCCGGACCAGACAATTAACGATTCGTCATGGAAGTCGACGCCCTGTACCTAGCCAGCGGCCTGGACCCCATCATCGCCCTGGACACATGTCTTAATGCCTCTACTACCAGTCCGGAGACTACCACCAGGACGACCACCAGGTCGATCTCAACACAGACTCCAGAACCACCCAAGACCCAGGCGGCATAGAGATATTTCCCTCTCCAGCTCCCTACACTCCTCCAACTACTTGGGCTGGACGGTAGAGCGACGGTCTCGCTTCATGCAGGTCGGCGTTCAATCCCCGACCGTCCAAGTGGTTGGACACCATTCCTTCCCCCCGTCCCATCCCAAATCCTTATCCTGACCAACTCCCAGGTGCTATATAATTTTCCTGATAGTTTCGTTTCGTTTCCCAACACTCCTACCATCACCATCTCAGCCGACGCGCTAGCAGACGTGCTCTCTACAAATGCAAACACCACCACTAACCCTCCTGAAATAGCTTCTACCACTAATCCACGACGCATGAGCCTACCTCAGGCTGCGAGACCCAAGACAAAGCTACCAACTACGGAGGCTACAGACTCCTCAGACGAGGAAATCTCAGTAGGAGCTCCACTGCCGCAGCAGAAATCTTATGCGGTACAAGACCTTCTCAAGGAGGCCACCTCACCAAATTCCAAAGAGAGCACGGCAATGTCAACTCGCAGCAAGTCTCAACCAAAGAAAAGATGGAAGACCTAGAGGTCTATAATAACTCAACAGCTCTATAACTGATACAACCAGCCCCTCCTCTCTCACTCCCCTCCCCCCCCCCCAGAAAAAAATAAGATAGTTTGGCAAGGACTTCTGACTGGTGCTCGGCCCTCTCTGCCCCCTTGGTGCTTTGGATGGTGGATCATTTCTACGACAACGATCCAAGGGCCAGATTCACGAAGCAGTTACGCAAGCACTTACGAACCTGAACATCTTTTCTCAATCTTTGGCGGCTTTGTTTGCAATTATTAAACAGTTAATGAGCTCGGAAGCACCAGGAGGCTGTTTATAACAATAACAACAGTTGATTGGCAAGTTTTCATGCTTGTAAACTGTTTAATAAATGTAACCAAAGCCGTCAAAGATTGAGGAAAGATGTACACGTTCGTAAGTGCTTGCGTAACTGCTTCGTGAATCTGGCCCCAAGAGTCCTGGCACTGTTGCTGGGTCAAGCCCTGGCTCGACTCTCTACGACGCTTCCGCTCTACACTATTCTTCCCGCCCCCCTTTACTTGAACACTCGATTGATTGATTGCTTCCCTCTCAGTTACAGCCCCGCTCCTGAGGCACAGTCGACTACGGGGTCACCATGGTCCGTGCTGCTTGGGGCTTTTTGTTTCGGCTGGCTGAATCTAGAAACAACAACATAGTCTCCGTGGTGTAGTGGTAAGACACTCGCCTGGCGTTCCGCGAGCGCTATGTCATGGGTTCGTATCCTGGCCGGGGAGGATTTACTGGGCGCAATTCCTTAACTGTAGCCTCTGTTTAACGCAACAGTAAAATGTGTACTTGGATGAAAAAACGATTCTTCGCGGCAGGGGATCGTATTCCAGGGACCATAGGATTAAGGACTTGCCCGAAACGCTACGCGTACTAGTGGCTGTACAAGAATGTAACAACTCTTGTATATATCTCAAAACAAAAAAAAAACGGTCAATCCACCATGTCCTATCAAACCCCGTCCATTCACAGATCTCCAGTGTCAGCTATTGGTACTGGTGATGGCTCCAAAGAGTCCCATTTATGGGCTATTCATGCCCGTGTCACCTTTTGGGTGGCTTAATCTTTATCAATCAATCACCTCACTTAGTTGTATTCACCTAGTTGTCCTTGTGGGGGTTGAGTTTCGGCTCTTTGGTCCCGCCTCTCAACTGTCAATCAACTGTGTGTACGCGCGGGCGTTCCTGCGTGTGTTTAATGTAGCATTCTGGCTCCAGTTGCTGCCAAGAGCCAGAAAAGCAATTTTGTAGTTGTGAGAGTTTATACCTAGCACCACCGCGCCCATTACAACACGTGTAATGGGCGCGGTTGTAGCGATACAATACAACACGTATTGTATCGCTACAATACAGTTACCAGCGTCAGTATATGGGTCCATTTGGTTAATTGTTGAGAGCGGTGGTGTGGGGGGCGCCTGGTCTTGCCCTCGGACACCAACACACACCAGCCAGGGGTTGACGCCCCTTATTGTGTCAGTGGCCGCTAAGCTCTCACTCTCCCCCTGCTCTCCCCTGCCCTTCCCTGCACGGGAGGGCAGTTAGTGGTTCTGTGGCCACACCTGCTGCCTCTCCCCCACACTGCCGCCGTAGTCGCCTGCTGCTACTCCCCCACGCTGCCGCCGTGGTCATAGTCAACATTACCTTGTAGCGACGGTGTTTAGGGAGTAATTAGTGTGGGGGTAAATGAAGCGAGGAGCCAGGTGGAGAGGCGTTAGCCAGAGACCACCACCTGAGACTAGCTTAAACTGGCAGCTTATACCAGTCCGGTGGAGCCGGTCGGCCGAGCGGACGGCACGCTGGACTTGTGATCCTGTGGTCCTGGGTTCGATCCTAGGCACCGGCGAGAAACAATGGGCAGAGTTTCTTTCACCCTATGCCCCTGTTACCTAGCAGTAAAATAGGTACCTGGGTGTTAGTCAGCTGTCACGGGCTGCTTCCTAGGGGTGGAGGCCTGGTCGAAGACCGGGCCGCGGGGACACTAAAAAGCCCCGAAATCATCTCAAGATAACCTCAAGATAACCCACGCTAAGGGCACCACCCGCCAGCCTTGGCCTCTCCTGCTGCCCACGTCTCACCCATTAATACAACAACTGCAATGATGATGCCGGCCGAGCAGAGGCCGGCAGTGGCCGAGCGGACTAGGCCACAATACGGGGTTAATTGAAATTGAAATTGAAATAAGTTTATTGAGGTAAAATACACACAAAGGGATGAGGTAGCTCAAGCTATTCTCACCCCGTTCAGTACATCGTGTTAATACATCACATAGACACACATCACAAGCAATAAACATGAACAAATCCACAAGGGCCGTGACGAGGATTCGAACCTGCGTCCGGGAGCATCCCAGACACTGCCTTAATCGACTGAGCTACGACAGGGTAAAAGTTCGAATCCTCGTACGGCCCTTGTGGATTTGTTCATTTGATGCATCACGTTAGTGTGATCTCTGTGTGTGAAACAATAAACATATTACCAAACATTCTCAGAGATAAACATACACATTTCCTTAGGGGTTAAACGACACTGCCTTCAGTGTTATCATCATGAGATATCATGAACGAACTTCATCGATGATTAGACGGGTTGTGAGGTTGTAAAGATTGAATGATGTGATGAATATATTCTTCGTGACACACAAGAATTATATGGTTAACAGTATAGCATTATATGAGGACAATTAGTGATGTTTACAGGTTGTACCAAGGTCCGTGACTAGTACTTGGGCCCGCCGCTAGGTGGCGGGGCGCTGTCAACATTTACCAATAGACTCCTTACCTTGCTGTTATCTTGTGGTTATCTTGTTATCTTGTTATCTTGTGGTTACCTTGCTGTTATCTTGCGGTTACCTTGCTGTTATCTTGTGGTTACCTTGCTGTTATCTTGCGGTTACCTTGCTGTTACCTTGTGGTTACCTTGCTGTTATCTTGCGGTTACCTTGCTGTTATCTTGCGGTTACCTTGCTGTTATCTTGTGGTTATCTTCTGGTTACCTTGTGGTTATCTTGTGGTTATCTTGTTATCTTGCGGTTACCTTGCTGTTATCTTGTGGTTACCTTGCTGTTATCTTGCGGTTACCTTGCTGTTATCTTGCGGTTACCTTGCTGTTATCTTGCGGTTACCTTGCTGTTATCTTGTGGTTATCTTGTGGTTACCTTGCTGTTATCTTGCGGTTACCTTGCTGTTATCATGTGGTTACCTTGCTGTTATCTTGCGGTTACCTTGCTGTTATCTTGTGGTTACCTTGCTGTTATCATGTGGTTACCTTGCTGTTATCTTGCGGTTACCTTGCTGTTATCTTGTGGTTACCTTGCTGTTATCTTGCGGTTACCTTGCTGTTATCTTGTGGTTACCTTGCTGTTATCTTGTGGTTACCTTGCTGTTATCTTGTGGTTACCTTGCTGTTATCTTGTGGTTACCTTGCTGTTATCTTGTGGTTACCTTGCTGTTATCTTGTGGTTACCTTGCTGTTATCTTGCGGTTACCTTGCTGTTATCTTGTGGTTACCTTGCTGTTATCTTGTGGTTATCTTGCTGTTATCTTGTGGTTACCTTGCTGTTATCTTGTGGTTATCTTGCTGTTATCTTGTGGTTATCTTGCTGTTATCTTGCTGTTATCTTGTGGTTATCTTGCTGTTATCTTGTGGTTACCTTGCTGTTATCTTGCGGTTACCTTGCTGTTATCTTGTGGTTACCTTGCTGTTATCTTGTGGTTACCTTGCTGTTATCTTGTGGTTACCTTGCTGTTATCTTGCGGTTACCTTGCTGTTATCTTGTGGTTATCTTGCTGTTATCTTGTGGTTACCTTACTGTTATCTTGTGGTTATGTTGCTGTTATCTTGTGGTTACCTTACTGTTATCTTGTGGTTATGTTGCTGTTATCTTGTGGTTACGTTGCTGTTACGTTGCTGTTATCTTGTGGTTATCTTGCTGTTATCTTGTGGTTACCTTACTGTTATCTTGTGGTTACCTTGCTGTTATCTTGTGGTTACCTTGCTGTTATCTTGTGGTTACGTTGCTGTTATCTTGTGGTTACGTTGCTGTTATCTTGCTGTTATCTTGTGGTTATCTTGGTGTTATCTTGTGGTTACCTTGGGTTGATTGTGTTGTGTACTCGTGTCCAGGGGCCAGATTCACGAAGCAGTTACGCAAGCACTTACGAACCTGTCCATCTTTTCTCAATCTTTGGCGGCTTTGTTTACAATTATTAAACAGTTAATGAGCTCGGAAGCACCAGGAGGCTGTTTATAACAATAACAACAGTTGATTGGCAAGTTTTCATGCTTGTAAACTGTTTAATAAATGTAACCAAAGCCGTCAAAGATTGAGGAAAGATGTACAAGTTCGTAAGTGCTTGCGTAACTGCTTCGTGAATCTGGCCCCAGGTTCGTAAGTACTTGCGTAACTGCTTCGTGAATCCCCAGGTTCGTAAGTACTTGCGTAACTGCTTCGTGAATCCCCAGGTTCGTAAGTACTTGCGTAACTGCTTCGTGAATCCCCAGGTTCGTAAGTACTTGCGTAACTGCTTCGTGAATCCCCAGGTTCGTAAGTACTTGCGTAACTGCTTCGTGAATCTGGCCCCAGGTTCGTAAGTGCTTGCGTAACTGCTTCGTGAATCCCCAGGTTCGTAAGTACTTGCGTAACTGCTTCGTGAATCCCCAGGTTCGTAAGTACTTGCGTAACTGCTTCGTGAATCCCCAGGTTCGTAAGTACTTGCGTAACTGCTTCGTGAATCCCCAGGTTCGTAAGTACTTGCGTAACTGCTTCGTGAATCTGGCCCCAGGCATCGAATACACTCCCCTGGAGCGTCCATGGGGGGCAAGGGAATGCCCCTGTTGAAAAGGTCCATAGGCAATGTCCCTCAGGGAGGTTCCCAATAAACTTCCCTTCTTAAGGGGAAGAAAAATTCTCAAAACCTCTTTAACATCTAATTGATATCAGTAATCACGAGGAAATAAAGTCTTGACTTTTTTACCAGTTGGAAGAAACAATTAATTCCCCTCCCCCCCCTCATGGGCCAGGACAAAGCCTCACCCTACAAGCCAGGAGAAAGCCTCACCCTACAAGCCAGGAGAAAGCCTCACCCTACAAGCCAAGAGAAAGCCTCACCCTACAAGCCAGGATCGAGAAAGCCTCACCCTACAAGCCAGGATCGAGAAAGCCTCACCCTACAAGCCAGGATCGAGAAAGCCTCACCCTACAAGCCAGGATCGAGAAAGCCTCACCCTACAAGCCAAGAGAGAGCCTCACCCTACAAGCCAGGAGAGAGCCTCACCCTACAAGCCAAGAGAAAGCCTCACCCTACAAGCCAAGAGAAAGCCTCACCCTACAAGCCAAGAGAAAGCCTCACCCTACAAGCCAAGAGAAAGCCTCACCCTACAAGCCAAGAGAAAGCCTCACCCTACAAGCCAGGAGAAAGCCTCACCCTACAAGCCATGAGAAAGCCTCACCCTACAAGCCAAGAGAAAGCCTCACCCTACAAGCCAGGAGAAAGCCTCACCCTACAAGCCAAGAGAAAGCCTCACCCTACAAGCTAGGAGAAAGCGTCACCCTACAAGCCAGGAGAAAGCCTCACCCTACAAGCCAGGAGAAAGCCTCACTCTACAAGCCAGGAGAAAGCCTCACCCTACAAGCCAGGAGAAAGCCTCACCCTACAAGCCAAGAGAAAGCCTCACCCTACAAGCCAAGAGAAAGCCTCACCCTACAAGCCAAGAGAAAGCCTCACCCTAGAAGCCAAGAGAAAGCCTCACCCTAGAAGCCAAGAGAAAGCCTCACCCTACAAGCCAAGAGAAAGCCTCACCCTACAAGCCAAGAGAAAGCCTCACCCTACAAGCCAAGAGAAAGCCTCACCCTACAAGCCAAGAGATAGCCTCACCCTACAAGCCAAGAGAAAGCCTCACCCTACAAGCCAAGAGAAAGCCTCACCCTACAAGCCAGGAGAAAGCCTCACCCTACAAGCCAGAACATAGCCTCACCCTACAAGCCAAGAGAAAGCCTCACCCTACAAGCCAAGAGAAAGCCTCACCCTACAAGCCAAGAGAAAGCCTCACCCTACAAGCCAAGAGAAAGCCTCACCCTATAAGCCAAGAGAAAGCCTCACCCTACAAGCCAAGAGAAAGCCTCATCCTACAAGCCAAGAGATAGCCTCACCCTACAAGCCAAGAGAAAGCCTCACCCTACAAGCCAAGAGAAAGCCTCACCCTACAAGCCAAGAGAAAGCCTCACCCTACAAGCCAAGAGAAAGCCTCACCCTACAAGCCAAGAGATAGCCTCACCCTACAAGCCAAGAGAAAGCCTCACCCTACAAGCCAAGAGAGAGCCTCACCCTACAAGCTAGGAGAAAGCCTCACCCTACAAGCCAGAACATAGCCTCACCCTACAAGCCAAGAGAAAGCCTCACCCTACAAGCCAAGAGAAAGCCTCACCCTACAAGCCAAGAGAAAGCCTCACCCTACAAGCCAAGAGAAAGCCTCACCCTACAAGCCAAGAGAAAGCCTCACCCTACAAGCCAAGAGAAAGCCTCACCCTACAAGCCAAGAGAAAGCCTCACCCTACAAGCCAAGAGATAGCCTCACCCTACAAGCCAAGAGAAAGCCTCACCCTACAAGCCAAGAGATAGCCTCACCCTACAAGCCAAGAGAAAGCCTCACCCTACAAGCCAAGAGAAAGCCTCACCCTACAAGCCAGAACATAGCCTCACCCTACAAGCCAAGAGAAAGCCTCACCCTACAAGCCAAGAGAAAGCCTCACCCTACAAGCCAGGAGAAAGCCTCACCCTACAAGCCAGGAGAAAGCCTCACCCTACAAGCCAGAACATAGCCTCACCCTACAAGCCAAGAGAAAGCCTCACCCCTACAAGCCATGAGAAAGCCTCACCCTACAAGCCAAGAGAAAGCCTCACCCTACAAGCCAAGAGAGAGCCTCACCCTACAAGCCAAGAGAAAGCCTCACCCTACAAGCCAAGAGAAAGCCTCACCCTACAAGCCAGAACATAGCCTCACCCTACAAGCCAAGAGAAAGCCTCACCCCTACAAGCCAAGAGAGAGCCTCACCCTACAAGCCAAGAGAAAGCCTCACCCTACAAGCCAAGAGAGAGCCTCACCCTACAAGCAGAAAGAACCAGTTAAATATAGCGCCTTACCAGTACTATGAGTTATAAAAATCCTTCCAGGCTCGTTCATGGCCCGGTGGCCACACTCACACGGATGAAACCTCCACCAGAGGCCAAGATGGCCACATCAGGGCCAGATATACGGGCCAAGGTAAACTCCTGCCCCTAGAGAATGGGGGAATTTGTCCCCCAGAAGGCAATCTTGTATTGCTCAAGGCTTTGCTTGCACGGTGAGCGGCCGTGTAGCAGGTGCAAGCCAGCTCATGTATAGACGCCACATGTATACAGACTGTAGTGCCCAACCAGTTCGGGCACACACAGACCCCACATGGCCACGAGGGAACGGCTCCACTAACTTCTCTTTGGATTAACAATTCATGAAATATACTTTTTTCTGAGATTGTTCATTTGTGTGGTATACCAGAGGAGTTTACCAGGGTAAGTACACCACATGTGCCTCCATACACACTACTTTGTGGCCAGGCGGTGGCCCTAGGGCTGGCCACACTCATTGTGGCCCTCGGGCTGGCTAACACCACCACTGTGGCCCTCGGGCTGGCTAACACCATCATTGTGGCCCTCGGGCTGGCCAACACCACCATTGTGGCCCTCGGCCTGGCCAACACCACCATTGTGGCCCTCAGGGCTGGCTAACACCACCATTGTGGCCCTCGGGCTGGCCAACACCACCATTGTGGCCCTCGGGTTGGCCAACACCACCATTGTGGCCCTCAGGGCTGGCCAACACCACCACTGTGGCTCTCGGGCTGGCCAACACCACCATTGTGGCCCTCAGGGCTGGCCAACACCACCATTGTGGCCCACAGGGCTGGCCAACACCACCATTGTGGCCCACAGGGCTGGCCAACACCACCATTGTGGCCCTCGGGCTGGCCAACACCACCACTGTGGCCCTCGGCCTGGCCAACACCACCATTGTGGCCCTCGGCCTGGCCAACACCACCATTGTGGCCCTCGGGCTGGCCAACACCACCATTGTGGCCCACAGGGCTGGCCAACACCACTATTGTGGCCCACAGGGCTGGCCAACACCACCATTGTGGCCCACAGGGCTGGCCAACACCACCATTGTGGCCCACAGGGCTGGCCAACACCACCATTGTGGCCCTCGGGCTGGCCAACACCACCACTGTGGCCCTCGGCCTGGCCAACACCACCATTGTGGCCCTCGGCCTGGCCAACACCACCATTGTGGCCCTCGGGCTGGCCAACACCACCATTGTGGCCCTCGGCCTGGCAAACACCACCATTGTGACCCTCGGGGCTGGCCAACACCACCATTGTGGCCCACAGGGCTGGCCAACACCACCATTGTGGCCCTCGGGCTGGCCAACACCACCATTGTGGCCCACAGGGCAGGCCAACACCACCATTGTGGCCCACAGGGCTGGCCAACACCACTATTGTGGCCCCTCGGGCTGGCCATGCCCGAGGGCCACTCGTGCAGAACAGCGCGGGAGTTAAAAATCGCAGGTGTTTTACTGGTAGCTAAAGCTCAAGATAACAAGAAGATAACAAGAAGATAGCGTTGAAAGAGGAACCCCCTACCCCCTCCCCCCATACCAAACACCCCCTCACCAGGATAGCTTGGAATACATGTTTACAAAAAGCAAAGATACTGGTATACAATGTATCATGTATTTGTACAACTACGCTAAGTCATTTTTAAACAACTAGGGCCAGATTCACGAAGCCGTTACGCAAGCACTTACGAACCTGTACATCTTTTCTCAATCTTTGGCGGCTTTGTTTACAATTATTAAACAGTTAATGAGCTCAGAAGCACCAGGAGGCTGTTTATAACAATAACAACAGTTGATTGGCAAGTTTTCATGCTTGTAAACTGTTTAATAAATGTAACCAAAGCCGTCAAATATTGAGGAAAGATGTACACGTTCGTAAGTGCTTGCGTAACTGCTTCGTGAATCTGGCCCCAGGTTCGTAAGTACTTGCGTAACTGCTTCGTGAATCCCCAGGTTCGTAAGTACTTGCGTAACTGCTTCGTGAATCTGGCCCCAGGTTCGTAAGTACTTGCGTAACTGCTTCGTGAATCTGGCCCCAGGTTCGTAAGTACTTGCGTAACTGCTTCGTGAATCATCAGGTTCGTAAGTACTTGCGTAACTGCTTCGTGAATCTGGCCCCAGGTTCGTAAGTACTTGCGTAACTTCCGTGAATCTGGCCCCAGGTTCGTAAGTACTTGCGTAACTGCTTCGTGAATCTGGCCCCAGGTACGTAAGTACTTGCGTAACTGCTTCGTGAATCATCAGGTTCGTAAGTACTTGCGTAACTGCTTCGTGAATCTGGCCCCAGGTACGTAAGTACTTGCGTAACTGCTTCGTGAATCATCAGGTTCGTAAGTACTTGCGTAACTGCTTCGTGAATCTGGCCCCAGGTTCGTAAGTACTTGCGTAACTTCCGTGAATCTGGCCCCACGTACGTAAGTACTTGCGTAACTGCTTCGTGAATCATCAGGTTCGTAAGTACTTGCGTAACAGCTTCGTGAATCTGGCCCCAGGTACGTAAGTACTTGCGTAACTGCTTCGTGAATCATCAGGTTCGTAAGTACTTGCGTAACAGCTTCGTGAATCTGGCCCCAGGTACGTAAGTACTTGCGTAACTGCTTCGTGAATCATCAGGTACGTAAGTACTTGCGTAACTGCTTCGTGAATCATCAGGTTCGTAAGTACTTGCGTAACAGCTTCGTGAATCTGGCCCCTGACCATCAGATCCAAACAATTAGATAATACAATGAGGATAAACCCACACTCGTCAGACCTCGTGAATGTGATTAATTCGTGTACTGTCGTTCGAGGTCTTAGTAACATATACGTTTGTACGTCATTCGTGACGTGACGTTTATAACAGTACAGTGACGTCTTGACGGCACAGTGACGGGTTGAAGGCACGTCTTGACGGCACAGTGACGTCTTGACAGTAGCTCAGAGAATACTTGGCATGACATCTGAGAGCTATAACATAGTTATAATGGATCTGAATGGTAAATTGGGAATAATACTTCCAGAGAATAATACAATGAGAGAGAGAGAGAGAGAGAGAGAGAGAGAGAGAGAGAGAGAGAGAGAGAGAGAGAGAGAGAGAGAGAGAGAGAGAGAGAGAGAGAGAGAGAGAGTGTGTATGTGCATATGTACTTACAAACCTCCGCCCTGCACACACATACCTGCAAAAGACAAAGATACTCGTCAAACAATACAATAGAACACACCTACAAAACATGAGAAACAAATGTATCACAATACATTACACAACACTTTCACCCCTACAACAATACCCCTGAAACTTGATACAAATATGTATAAATCTTGCTACACTGCATCTATCCTCTATACATGTCCTCTATACATCTCTACAATGCTACACTGCATCTATCCTCTATACATGTCCTCTATACATGTCCTCTATACATCTCTACAATGATTCAGTGCGTCATAATGTACTACGTCGGCAGCTGTTCTGTGCGCGACGTCTGCTGAATGCGTCTAGAGATACGTTTCCTCCCCGTCGGGGCCAGGGGCTGTGATGTTTATAATGCTGGCCCGAGGCTATTTTTGTGATGGTTGAAACTCTTTTAAAGTGAGATATGAGTGTGGCAAGTGCTTGCTGCCACACCTGCTGCCTTCACCAGTGTTGGGCCACACCTGTAAGGCCCCCAGTGATGGGATGTCCCATCACTTGGATGTGATGTGGTGGAGGCTGACTCCATACACAGTTTCAAGTGTAGATATGATAGAGCCCAATAGGCTCAGGAACCTGTACACCAGTTGATTGACGGTTGAGAGGCGGGACCAAAGAGCCAGAGCTCAACCCCCGCAAGCACAACTAGGTGAGTACACACACACACACACACACACACACACACACACACACACACACACTCACACACACACACACACACACACACACACACACACACACACACACACACACACATCCACACACACACACACACACACACACACACACACACACACACACACACACACACACACACACACACACCCAAACACACACACACACACACACACACACCCACACACACACACACACACACACACACACACACACACACACACACACACACCCACACACACACACACACACACACACACACACCCAAACACACACACACACACACACACACACACACACACACACACACACCCACACACACACACACACACACACACACACACACCCACACACACACACCCACCCACTCACACACACACACACACACACACACACACACACACACACACACACTCACACACACACACACACACACACACACACACACACACACACACACACACACACACACACACACACACCCTTCCCCCTCAACCACTTAAGCCACCTTCCTCATCCTGTCTTCTGCATGTCTGAGTTTGATGGTGTGAGTGCATGCCAGAGTGAGTGCATGCCAGAGTGAGTGCATGCCAGAGTGAGTGCATGCCAGTGTGGGTGCATGCCAGTGTGAGTGCATGCCAGAGTGAGTGCATGCCAGTGTGAGTGCATGCCAGAGTGAGTGCATGCCAGTGTGAGTGCA
>NC_091234.1:19182042-19202042 GCF_040958095.1 Procambarus clarkii | reverse complement strand
AGAGTGACGGTCACTATCTTGACCACTATCTGAGAGTGACGGTCACTATCTTGACCACTATCTGAGAGTGACGGTCACTGCTACGACCCCATAGACCAAGCCAGGCTCCACTACGACCCCCATAGACCAAGCCAGGCTCCACTACGACCCCCTACACCAAAGCCAGGCTCCACTACGACCCCCATAGACCAAGCCAGGCTCCACTACGACCCCCTACACCAAAGCCAGGCTCCACTACGACCCCCATAGACCAAGCCAGGCTCCACTACGACCCCCATAGACCAAGCCAGGCTGCACTACGACCCCCAAAGACCAAGCCTGGCTCCACTACGACCCCCCATAGACCAAGCCAGGCTCCACTACGACCCCCATAGACCAAGCCAGGCTCCACTACGACCCCCTACACCAAAGCCAGGCTCCACTACGACCCCCATAGACCAAGCCAGGCTCCACTACGACCCCCATAGACCAAGCCAGGCTCCACTACGACCCCCATAGACCAAGCCAGGCTCCACTACGACCCCCCATAGACCAAGCCAGGCTCCACTACGGCCCCCATAGACCAAGCCAGGCTCCACTACGACCCCCATAGACCAAGCCAGGTTTCACTACGACCCCCAAAGACCAAGCCAGGCTCCACTACGACCCCTTACACCAAAGCCAGCCTGAACAGCGGAAAGCCACCCGAGGATTGGAGACATAGAGACCATTAGATGATTGTTTGGAATGAAAGAAGATACGTGAATTGTGGGTCAGGTCTTAAGAAGTATGGTGCTTCCGTACTTATACATTAAGGTGATTAATTTGGGCCAGATGGTCGTTGGGGTAGATTACGCGGTAGATACTCTACGATGGGAGGGGTAGATTACGCGGTAGATACACTACGGTGGGAGGGGTAGACTACGCGGTAGATACACTACGGTGGGAGGGGTAGATTACGCCGTAGATACACTACGGTGGGAGGGGTAGATTACGCGGTAGATACACTACGGTGGAAGGGGTAGATTACGCGGTAGATACACTACGATGAGTGGTGGGAGGGGTAGATTATGCAGTAGATACACTACGATGAGTGGTGGGAGGGGTAGATTATGCAGTAGATACACTACGATGAGTGGTGGGAGGGGTAGATTGCGCGGTAGATACACTACTGTGAGTGGTGGGAGGGGTAGATTGCGCGGTAGATACACTACTGTGAGTGGTGGGAGGGGTAGATTACGTGGTAGATACACTACGGTGGGAGGGGTAGATTACGTGGTAGATACATTACGATTAGTGGTGGGAGGGGTAGATTACGTGGTAGATACATTACGATGAGTGGTGGGAGGGGTAGATTACGTGGTAGATACATTACGATGAGTGGTGGGAGGGGTAGATTACGCAGTAGACACTACGATGAGTGGTGGGAGGGGTAGATTAAGCAATAAACACTAGCATGGAGTCACCTACCCAGCAGGGAACCAGTATTCCTCCATACACCACGCCCACCCCCACGCCCACGCCCACCCCCGACGCCCACGCCCACCATGGAGTCACCTACCCAGCATGGAGTCACCAACCCAGCAGGGGGCCAGTATTCCCCCATACACCACCCACCCCCACGCCCACCACCCACCCCCACCACCCACGCCCACGCCCACGCCCACCCCCGACGCCCACGCCCACCATGGAGTCACCTACCCAGCATGGAGTCACCAACCCAGCAGGGGGCCAGTATTCCCCCAAACACCACCCACCCCCACGCCCACCACCCACCCCCACCACCCACGCCCACCCCCACGCCCACGCCCACGCCCACCCCCGACGCCCACGCCCACCATGGAGTCACCTACCCAGCATGGAGTCACCAACCCAGCAGGGGGCCAGTATTCCCCCAAACACCACCCACCCCCACGCCCACCACCCACGCCCACCCCCACGCCCACGCCCACGCCCACCCCCTACAGGCAGACCACACCCTTAATAACATCACCATGACGGGTCTGTTGCAACGTTCAATTTCCCTGAAAGCTACTGCCAGAGTAATTAATTTTTGCCTCGACTGTATTTGGAAAGCCTATTAAAACTGGCTCTCCCTATTCGCGTAACCCACACCCTAATTGCTTTTATAACCCGAGTCTGCTGTTATATACCCTAACCCCTGGCTGCGGGGCAGAGATTACCCCAGCAGAGGTCTGCTCTACGCCTCAGAACTTGTTGCAATACTTACATTATCGTTAAGTTAAGATAAGCCGGGATTTTTGTAATCTATTGTCTGTAAAAAGGTTCAACAAAAGGTATATTTTTGCTCGTGTTGAACTGCCTCCGTAGGCCTACACGACCTTTATCTGAGTGGGCTGAGGGAGGGAGATGGTGCAGATTGGCAACAGTATATTTGTCAAAACTATTTTTAGGAGGTATGTGTCATATTTTAAGAGGTATGTGTTATATTTTTTGGAGGTATGTGTCATATTTTAAGAGGGATGTGTCATATTTTAAGAGGTATGTGTTATATTTTTTGGAGGTATGTGTCATATTTTAAGAGGTGTGTGTTATATTTTAAGAGGGATGTGTCATATTTTAAGAGGGATGTGTCATATTTTAAGAGGTATGTGTTATATTTTTTGGAGGTATGTGTCATATTTTAAGAGGGATGTGTCATATTTTAAGAGGTATGTGTCATATTTTAAAAGGAATGTGTCATGTTTTAAGAGGTATGTGTCATATTTTAAGAGGTATGTGTCATATTTTAAGAGGAATGTGTCATGTTTTAAGAGGTATGTGTCATATTTTAAGAGGTATGTGTCATATTTTAAGAGGAATGTGTCATGTTTTAAGAGGTATGTGTCATATTTTAAGAGATACGTGTCATATTTTAAGAGGTATATGACATATTTTAAGAGGTATGTGTCATATTTTAAGAGGTATATGTCATATTTTAAGAGGTATATGACATATTTTAAGAGGTATATGACATATTTTAAGAGGTATATGACATATTTTAAGAGGTATATGACATATTTTAAGAGGTATGTGTCATATTTTAAGAGGTATATGTCATATTTTAAGAGGTATATGACATATTTTAAGAGGTATATGACATATTTTAAGAGGTATATGACATATTTTAAGAGATATATGACATATTTTTAGAGGTATATGACACATTTTAAGAGATATATGACATATTTTTAGAGGTATATGTCATATTTAGTTTTAATTATATAGCTTAGCCTTGTTATTGTGATGGGAAGACAATTAGCATAATTGCAACAGGGGTAAATACACACATTCAACATCATTTACACGCAACATTCACACACACACTGGTGTTGGATGACAATATTTATCACCTGTGTGCAATCTTTACCCACTTCCTCCATACCCTAATTGGTTCAGCTCACTCAAGCTCTGCTAATTGGGTTATGACCTGCCCTACATATATACAGGGTGGGCAGGGTCATGTATGGCTCATACATGGTAGCCAGGGTCATGTATGGCTCATACATGGTAGCCAGGGTCATGTATGGTTCATACATGGTAGCCAGGGTCATGTATGGTTCATACATGGTAGCCAGGGTCATGTATGGTTCATACATGGTAGCCAGGGTCATGTATGGTTCATACATGGTAGCCAGGGTCATGTATGGCTCATACATGGTGGCCAGGGTCATGTTTGGCTCATGCATGGTGGTCAGGGTCATGTTTGGCTCATGCATGGTGGTCAGGGTCATGTATGGCTCATACATGGTAGCCAGGGTCATGTATGACTCATACATGGTGGCCAGGGTCATGTATGGCTCATACATGGTAGCCAGGGTCATGTATGGCTCATACATGGTGGCCAGGGTCATGTATGGCTCATACATGGTGGCCAGGGCCATGTATGGCTCATACATGGTGGTCAGGGTCATGTATGGTTCATACATGGTAGCCAGGGTCATGTATGGCTCATACATGGTAGCCAGGGTCATGTATGGATCATACATGGTGGCCAGGGCCATGTATGGCTCATACATGGTGGCCAGGGCCATGTATGGCTCATACATGGTGGCCAGGGTCATGTATGGCTCATACATGGTGGCCAGGGCCATGTATGGCTCATACATGGTGGCCAGGGCCATGTATGGCTCATACATGGTGGCCAGGGTCATGTATGGCTCATACATGGTGGCCAGGGTCATGTATGGCTCATACATGGTTGGTCAAGGCCATGTATGGCTCATACATCAATACAATGAGGAGGGTGGCACTGGAGTAGAGGAGGGTGGCACTGGAGTAGAGGAGGGTGGCACTGGAGTAGAGGAGGGTGGCACTGGAGTAGAGGAGGGTGGCACTGGAGTAGAGGAGGGTGGCACTGGAGTAGAGGAGGGTGGCACTGGAGTAGAGGAGGGTGGCACTGGAGTAGAGGAGGGGTGGCACTGGAGTAGAGGAGGGTGGCACTGGAGTAGAGGAGGGTGGCACTGGAGTAGAGGAGGGGTGGCACTGGAGTAGAGGAGGGTGGCACTGGAGTAGAGGAGGGTGGCACTGGAGTAGAGGGTGGCACTGGAGTAGAGGGTGGCACTGGAGTAGAGGAGGGTGGCACTGGAGTAGAGGAGGGGTGGCACTGGAGTAGAGGAGGGTGGTACTGGAGTAGAGGGTGGCACTGGAGTAGAGGAGGGTGGCACTGGAGTAGAGGAGGGTGGCACTGGAGTAGAGGAGGGTGGCACTGGAGTAGAGGAGGGTGGCACTGGAGTAGAGGAGGGTGGCACTGGAGTAGAGGAGGGTGGCACTGGAGTAGAGGAGGGTGGCACTGGAGTAGAGGAGGGTGGCACTGGAGTAGAGGAGGGTGGCACTGGAGTAGAGGAGGGTGGCACTGGAGTAGAGGAGGGGTGGCACTGGAGTAGAGGAGGGTGGCACTGGAGTAGAGGAGGGTGGCACTGGAGTAGAGGAGGGGTGGCACTGGAGTAGAGGAGGGTGGCACTGGAGTAGAGGGTGGCACTGGAGTAGAGGGTGGCACTTGAGTAGAGGAGGGTGGCACTGGAGTAGAGGAGGGGTGGCACTGGAGTAGAGGAGGGTGGTACTGGAGTAGAGGGTGGCACTGGAGTAGAGGAGGGTGGCACTGGAGTAGAGGAGGGTGGCACTGGAGTAGAGGAGGGCGGCACTGGAGTAGAGGGTGGCACTGGAGTAGAGGGTGGCACTGGAGTAGAGGAGGGTGGCACTCTTCCCCCTGCCTTAAGGCACTTGAGGGCCACACTGGCACCTTCCCTAACTAATTCATTCATTCCAATCTGGTTTCCTCCTGGGAGGGGGGGCCATGACCCCCCACAATCATGGGGGGTCCCATGAGAGACCCTGGTCGACGACCACAGGGCAACACGACCCTGGTCGACGAGGACCATGGGGACGACGAGGACGACAAGAGAAGAGGGTCAAGTGGTAGGGGAGGGAGCCAAGACAGTGCCAAGACAGTGCCAGGACTCAGAGTGGGTCTTGACTAATTGGTGTGACGGGTCGTAAATCTCCAGCGGGCGACCTCTTACGAGGTGTGGTGGTCGTAAGAGGTGGAGAGGCCGCTGTACGGGACCCAAGCCGGGGTCCAGACAGGTTCTGCGTATACCAGTACTCAAGACTGCTACTGGTGTAGGCCGGCTGCCTCTCTACAGCCTAACAGTCGTTACATTAATGGTCTTAGACATGGCTGAAGAGGTCAACAAGAGGCCACAACCACACACCAGAGGTCAATATGTACTCTGTGGTCAATATGGGGTCAGGTGGTCCATGTGTGGCCCATGAGATTATCATGTGTGGCCAATATGTAGCTTGGCCACATATGTGGCCACGGGGGGAGGTCAAGGCCACGGGGGAAGGTCAAGGCCACGGGGGGAGGTCAAGGCCACGGGGGGAGGTCAAGGCCACTGGGGAGGTCAAGGCCACGGGGGAGGTCAGGGCCACGGGGGGAAGGTCAAGGCCACGGGGGAGGTCAAGGCCACGGGGGAGGTCAAGGCCACGGAGAGGTCAAGGCCACGGGGGGAGGTCAAGGCCACGGGGGAGGTCAAGGCCACAGAGAGGTCAAGGCCACGGGGGGAGGTCAAGGCCACGGGGGAGGTCAAGGCCACGGGGGGAGGTCAAGGCCACGGGGGGAGGTCAAGGCCACGGGGGAGGTCAAGGCCACGGAGAGGTCAAGGCCACGGGGGGAGGTCAAGGCCACGGGGGAAGGTCAAGGCCACGGGGGGAGGTCAAGGCCACGGGGGAAGGTCAAGGCCACGGGGGGAGGTCAAGGCCACGGGGGGAGGTCAAGGCCACGGGGGAAGGTCAAGGCCACGGGGGGAGGTCAAGGCCACGGGGGAAGGTCAAGGCCACGGGGGAAGGTCAAGGCCACGGGGGGAGGTCAAGGCCACGGGGGAAGGTCAAGGCCACGGGGGGAGGTCAAGGCCACGGGGGAAGGTCAAGGCCACGGGGGGAGGTCAAGGCCACGGGGGAAGGTCAAGGCCACGGGGGGAGGTCAAGGCCACGGGGGGAGGTCAAGGCCACGGGGGAAGGTCAAGGCCACGGGGGGAGGTCAAGACCACGGGGGAAGGTCAAGGCCACGGGGGGAGGTCAAGGCCACGGGGGGAGGTCAAGGCCACGGTGGAGGTCAAGGCCACGGGGGAGGTCAAGGCCACGGGGGAGGTCAAGGCCACGGGGGGAGGTCAGGGCCACGATGGAGGTCAAGGCCACGGGGGAAGGTCAAGGGAACGGGGGAAGGTCAAGGCCACGGGGGAAGGTCAAGGCCACGGGGGGAGGTCAAGGCCACGGGGGAAGGTCAAGGCCACGGGGGGAGGTCAAGGCCACGGGGGAAGGTCAAGGCCACGGGGGGAGGTCAAGGCCACGGGGGGAGGTCAAGGCCACGGGGGAAGGTCAAGGCCACGGGGGGAGGTCAAGACCACGGGGGAAGGTCAAGGCCACGGGGGGAGGTCAAGGCCACGGGGGGAGGTCAAGGCCACGGTGGAGGTCAAGGCCACGGGGGAGGTCAAGGCCACGGGGGAGGTCAAGGCCACGGGGGGAGGTCAGGGCCACGATGGAGGTCAAGGCCACGGGGGAAGGTCAAGGGAACGGGGGAAGGTCAAGGCCACGGAGGAAGGTCAAGGCCACGGAGAGGTCAAGGCCACGGGGGGGGAGGTCAAGGCCACGGGGGAGGTCAAGGCCACGGAGAGGTCAAGGCCACGGGGGGAGGTCAAGGCCACGGGGGAAGGTCAAGGCCACGGAGAGGTCAAGGCCATGGGGGGAGGTCAAGGCCACGGGGGAAGGTCAAGGCCACGGGGGAAGGTCAAGGCCACGGAGAGGTCAAGGCCACGGGGGGAGGTCAAGGCCACGGAGAGGTCAAGGCCACGGGGGAGGTCAAGGCCACGGGGGAGGTCAAGGCCACGGGGGAGGTCAGGGCCACGGGGGGAAGGTCAAGGCCACGGGGGAGGTCAAGGCCACGGGGGGAGGTCAAGGCCACGGGGGAGGTCAAGGCCACGGGGGAGGTCAAGGCCACGGGGGAAGGTCAAGGCCACGGAGAGGTCAAGGCCACGGGGGGGGGGAGGTCAAGGCCACGGGTGTCAAGAGGACGGAAAACCCTGATACTAAACCTCCGCTGCCTAGTGGGTAGAGAGAGGGGCGGGGGGACCTGCTGCATGGGTAACAGCTTCTCTTAGGAGCCACCACCTTAAACCTACACCGCCCATTGTAAAAACACCCATTTTCAGCAGCATATTCGAGGCAGCATATTCCCCTGCATCATATTCCTAGCATAAGGAGACAAGAGGGCGGGGGCTCCATGACTTAATTTCCTGTGATGGCGATGAGGGTGGGCGTAGTGGGCGGTTATCGCCGCCCACTACGCCCACACTGAAGACCATTATTGCATATTTTCCCTCGCGCGTGCAAGGTGGTTCCCATCATTGCATTTTATCTACTTATAGATGCAAAATGCAGATCATTGCGTGCATTTTTAGCTGACGTGAAGTTGGGTCAAGCCATTACCAGCCGTTAGCCGCCCGGGGAAGCAACGCCCTACTCGTTAGTGCAGATTTGGGTATGTTTGTGTGTGATGGTGTTGCTGCAGGTGTGGAGCAGGTGTGGAGCCAACACCTGCTGCAACTGTGGCGTGTCTGGCCGGTTGCTGGACCAGGTGGCTCTTAGCCTCCTGCGTTGAGGGCGTGGCCCACTACCTGTGAGGCGTGGCCCACCATCGGTGAGGCGTGGCCCACCACCTGTGAGGTGTGACCCACCACCGGTGAGGAGTGACCCACCACCTGTGAGGCGTGGCCCACCACCGGTGAGGCGTGGCCCACCACCTGTGAGGCGTGGCCCACCACCTGTGAGGCGCGGCCCACCACCTGTGAGGCGTGACCCACCACCGGTGAACCGTGGCCCACCACCGGTGAGGCGTGGCCCACCACCTTTGAGGCGTGACTTCACCTGGATAGGAGACATCACATCCAGAGGTCAGAACAGTGGGAGAAGTGGTGGTTAGAGGAGTGTTTGAGGCTCCAGGGGAAGGGATGGGGGAGCTAAGGGAGAGGATGGGGAGCCAGGGGATGGGGCAGGTAAGGGAGGGATGGGGCAGGACATAACGGAATGGACATTAAAAATTTTAATTTGCTGGAAGCAGCACCTCAGCCTCGGCTAATTATGGCGTCCTTGGGTAATATCCCCCAGCAGGTGGACCCCAGCATGTGGCCCCCAGCAGGTGGCCCCCAGCAGGTGGTCCTAGCTGGTGGCCCCAGCAGGTGGCCCCCAGCAGGTGGCCCCCAGCATGTGGCCCCCAGCATGTGGCCCCCAGCATGTGGCCCCCAGCAGGTGGCCCCCAGCATGTGGCCCCCAGCAGGTGGCCCCCAGCATGTGGCCCCCAGCAGGTGGCCCCCAGCATGTGGCCCCCAGCAGGTGGTCCTAGCTGGCGGCCCCAGTAGGTGGTGCTAGCTGGTGGCCCCAGCAGGTGGCCCCCAGCAGGTGGCCCCCAGCATGTGGCCCCCAGCAGGTAGTCCTAGCTGGTGGCCCCAGCAGGTGGTGCTAGCTGGTGGCCCCAGCAGGTGGCCCCCAGCAGGTGGCCTCCAGCAGGTGGGCCCAGCAGGTGGCCCCTAGCAGGTGGTCCTAGCTGGTGGCCCTAGCAGGGGGACTAGCAGGTGGCCCAGCAGGTGGCCCCTAGCAGGGGGACTAGCAGGTGGCCCCCAGCAGGTGGCCCCTAGCAGGTGGCCTCCAGCAGGTGGCCCAGCAGGTGGCCCCCAGCAGGTGGCCCCCAGCAGGTGGCCTCCAGCAGGTGGCCTCCAGCAGGTGGCCTCCAGCAGGTGGCCTCCAGCAGGTGGCCTCCAGCAGGTGGCCCCCAGCAGGTGGCCCCCAGCAGGTGGCCTCCAGCAGGTGGCCCAGCAGGTGGTGTGGGGGTTACCCACAGTGTACTTGGTGTGGGGGGTACCTACAATTATCGATTTAATCAATCGAAATTGTACAAATGTGTACAAATGAATAAATTCCCTGTAACCTACCTTACCCCTCTATTGTCAACCCTTGTCTGTTATTTTTATAAACAACGCTGTTTGTCGACCTAATTGTATTTGTGCTGCTTTTTCTGCCATGTTCCCCCCTTTTTTATTTTTATCTGTTCTCAACACAATGTATACTTTAATCTAAGTTTTAGTCTTTAATGTTTTTCCTGCCCGAAACGCTTTGCATAATAGTGGCTTTAGGTATTGTATGTACTAGCTCTATGTATAAATCTATCCATTTATGTATAACCTCTTGCATGTATGTACTTTACCTGAATAAACATTTGAATTTTTTGAATTTACAAATCATTACAAATGTCAAATTCAGAATCTGTAACTATGTAACAATTTGTACAAATAGTGACATAATTGGCAGACATTAACAGGTGTACAACAGCCTTAATCAAACTCAACATTTTGGGCATTACATAAGAACAAAGGTAACTGCAGAAGGCCTATTGGCCCATACGAGGCAGCTCCTATTTATAACCACCCAATCCCACTCATATACATGTCCAACCCGCGCTTGAAACAATCGAGGGACCCCACCTCCACCACGTTACGTGGTAATTGGTTCCACAAATCAACAACCCTGTTACCGAGCCAGTATTTACCCAAGTCTTTCCTAAATCTAAACTTATCAAATTTATACCCATTGTTTCGTGTTCTGTCTTGTGTTGATACTTTTAATACCCTATTAATATAAACTAGGATGATGAGCAGACAATTTAAAGATCTAATATAAATTAACGATTCCAGGGTTATATAAATGTGTTCGCACCCTTATTCTCCGACAGGTTCTAGGGGCTATAGAGGATTTAAATCACTTCATATACACAGTTTAAACAACATTGATCCTACTTCCATGGGTTCACAATACCTTTGTTAATAGATTTGTTATGACTCCAAATACCCAGCGAGGAGGGGGGTTTCCCGTTTTCTGTGCTGGATAGCTGTGTAATTCTCTGCTGTATATCTGGATACACCTTTATGTTCTCTCTGCTGTGTACCTGCTACACCTTTGTGTTCTCTCTGCTGGCTAGTTGTGGTATTGTCTGCTGTGTACCTGGCTACACCTTTGTGTTGTCTCTGCTGGCTAGTTATGTTATTGTCTGCTGTGTACCAGCTACACCTTTGTGTTCTCTCTGCTGGCTAGATGTGTACTTGTCTGCTGTGTACCTGGCTACACCTTTGTGTTCTCGCTGCTGGCTAGTTGTGTACTTGTCTGCTGTGTACCTGGCTACACCTTTGTGTTCTCGCTGCTGGCTAGATGTGTACTTGTCTGCTGTGTACCTGGCTACACCTTTGTGTTCTCGCTGCTGGTTAGATGTGTACTTGTCTGCTGTGTACCTGGCTACACCTTTGTGTTCTCGCTGCTGGTTAGATGTGTACTTGTCTGCTGTGTACCTGGCTACACCTTTGTGTTCTCTCTGCTGGCTAGATGTGTACTTGTCTGCTGTGTACCTGGCTACACCTTTGTGTTCTCGCTGCTGGCTAGATGTGTACTTGTCTGCTGTGTACCTGGCTACACCTTTGTGTTCTCTCTGCTGGCTAGATGTGTACTTGTCTGCTGTGTACCTGCAACACCTTTGTGTTCTCTCTGCTGGCTAGATGTGTACTTGTCTGCTGTGTACCTGCAACACCTTTGTGTTCTCTCTGCTGGCTAGATGTGTACTTGTCTGCTGTGTAACTGCAACACCTTTGTGTTCTCTCTGCTGGCTAGATGTGTACTTGTCTGCTGTGTACCTGGCTACACCTTTGTGTTCTCTCTGCTGGCTAGATGTGTACTTGTCTGCTGTGTACCTGGCTACACCTTTGTGTTCTCTCTGCTGGCTAGTTGTGTACTTGTCTGCTGTGTACCTGGCTACACCTTTATGTTCTCTCTGCTGGCTAATTGTGTACTTGTCTGCTGTGTACCTGCAACACCTTTGTGTTCTCTCTGCTGTGTACCTGCAACACCTTTGTGTTCTCTCTGCTGTGTACCTGGCTACACCTTTGTGTTCTCTCTGCTGGCTAGATGTGTACTTGTCTGCTGTGTACCTGGCTACACCTTTGTGTTCTCTCTGCTGGCTAGTTGGGTTATTGTCTGCTGTGTACCTGCAACACCTTTGTGTTCTCTCTGCTGTGTACCTGCTACACCTTTGTGTTGTCTCTGCTGGCTAGTTGGGTTATTGTCTGCTGTGTACCTGCAACACCTTTGTGTTCTCTCTGCTGTGTACCTGCTACACCTTTGTGTTGTCTCTGCTGGCTAGTTGGGTTATTGTCTGCTGTGTACCTGGCTACACCTTTGTGTTCTTTCTGCTGTTATTGTCTGCTGTGTACTTGCTTCACCTTTATGATCTCTCTTCGTATGGGCCAATAGGCCTTCTGCAGTTGCCTTTGTTCTTATGTTCTTATGTTCTTATGGGATATTTCTGGCAGAGTTTGAGTGTCCAGTCAGACGAGAGCGCCGGACACAATAATTAAGTTTGATGAGTTGTTGACCTTCAGACAAAATCATATAATTCCTGAGTGAATTATTTCTCCACGTGTAAGTGTGGGTATCAGGGCTGGTGTGATGAGTATGATGAGTGCGAGGATGGAGTGCCAAGATTCATCATGAACACTGCCTCTATACACATTTATACTTACCAATATCAGCATTTTGCACTACGTAATCTTGAGATAGGTTATCTTGAGATGATTTCGGGGCTTTAGTGTCCCCGCGGCCCGGTCCTCGACCAGGCCTCCACCCCCAGGAAGCAGCCCGTGACAGCTGACTAACACCCAGGTACCTATTTTACTGCTAGGTAACAGGGGCATAGGGTAAAAGAAACTCTGCCCATTGTTTCTCGCCGGCGCCTGGGATCGAACCGGGGACCACAGGATCACAAGTCCAGCACGCTGTCCGCTCGGCCGACCGGCTCCCCTGGTACCTACGTTCACATTCATGCTAACTTAGACCTTGACTGATAAACAGTTTCTCTTTCAATCAGTAGGGAGCCGGTCGGCCGAGCGGACAGCACGCTGGACTTGTGATCCTGTGCTCCCCGGTTCGATCCCAGGCGCCGGCGAGAAACAATGGGCAGAGTTTCTTTCACCCTATGCCCCTGTTACCTAGCAGTAAAATAGGTACCTGGGTGTTAGTCAGCTGTCACGGGCTGCTTCCTAGGGGGTGGAAGCCTGGTCGAGGACCGGACCGCGGGGACACTAAAGCCCCGAAATCATCTCAATATAACCAGGTACCTGTAGGAACTTCGTCTAATTTTCCCTGAACAAGACCAGTTTTGTTCCCGTATTCTTATGTTTGCTGGGAGGGTGTTGAACAGCTGTGCCATATCGTTCGTAATAGCATGTTGTTATTCTACTGTGTAAATTTAGGACCTAGGGCCAGAATCACGAAGCAGTTACGCAAGCACTTACGAACCTGTACATCTTTTCTCAATCTTTGGCGGCTTTGTTTACAATTATTAAACAGTTAATGAGCTCGGAAGCACCAGGAGGCTGTTTATAACAATAACAACAGTTGATTGGCAAGTTTTCATGCTTGTAAACTGTTTAATAAATGTAACCAAAGCCGTCAAAGATTGAGGAAAGATGTACACGTTCGTAAGTGCTTGCGTAACTGCTTCGTTAATCTGGCCCCAGGTTCGTAAGGCCCTTCACATTACACACAAGGATAATTGGTGTTTTACATTTCATTATGAATTTGAAATTCCTGAAGTCGTAGTGAAGGTGGGTAGGTGGGTGGGGCAGGGTAGGTGGGTGGGGCAGAGTAGGTGGGTGGAGCAGGGTAGGTGGGTGGGGCAGGGTAGGTGGGTGGAGCAGGGTAGGTGGGTGGGGCAGAGTAGGTGAGGGGGGCTCCGACCCCCCTCCCCCCCTCAGCAACACACAAGTCTTGTTCACTTTGCACTTCTCTTGCAACTTTAATTAAGTTCGTAACACTTCACAACTTACCGATCTTTATTGAATGTTCGGGAATCCCGCGTTGGAGTGGAGCCAGGTGGAGCCACTATCAGGGCGCTCCACCTACAGTGTGTGGAGCCAGGGGTGCCACTATCATGGCGCTCCACCTACGGTGTGTGGAGCCAGGGGAGCCACTATCATGGCGCTCCACCTACGGTGTGTGGAGCCAGGGGAGCCACTATCAGGGCGCTCCACCTACAGTGTGTGGAGCCAGGGGTGCCACTATCATGGCGCTCCACCTACGGTGTGTGGAGCCAGGGGAGCCACTATCATGGCGCTCCACCTACGGTGTGTGGAGCCAGGGGAGCCACTATCAGGGCGCTCCACCTACGGTGTGTGGAGCCAGGGGAGCCACTATCAGGGCGCTCCACCTACAGTGTGTGGAGCCAGGGGTGCCACTATCATGGCGCTCCACCTACAGTGTGTGGAGCCAGGGGTGCCACTATCATGGCGCTCCACCTACGGTGTGTGGAGCCAGGGGAGCCACTATCAGGGCGCTCCACCTACGGTGTGTGGAGCCAGGGGAGCCACTATCAGGGCGCTCCACCTACAGTGTGTGGAGCCAGGGGAGCCACTATCAGGGCGCTCCACCTACAGTGTGTGGAGCCAGGGGAGCCACTATCAGGGCGCTCCACCTACGGTGTGTGGAGCCAGGTGGAGCCACTATCAGGGCGCTCCACCTACAGTGTGTGGAGCCAGGGGAGCCACTATCAGGGCGCTCCACCTACAGTGTGTGGAGCCAGGTGGAGCCACCACCACCATGCTCCACCTACAGTGTGTGGAGCCAGGGGTGCCACCACCACCATGCTCCACCTACAGTGTGTGGAGCCAGGTGTGCCACCACCACCACCACCATGCTCCACCTACAGTGTGTGGAGCCACGGGTGCCACCACCACCACCATGCTCCACCTACAGTGTGTGGAGCCAGGTGTGCCACCACCACCACCACCATGCTCCACCTACAGTGTGTGGAGCCAGGGGTGCCACCACCACCATGCTCCACCTACAGTGTGTGGAGCCAGGTGTGCCACCACCACCACCACCATGCTCCACCTACAGTGTGTGGAGCCACGGGTGCCACCACCACCACCATGCTCCACCTACAGTGTGTGGAGCCAGGTGTGCCACCACCACCACCACCATGCTCCACCTACAGTGTGTGGAGCCACGGGTGCCACCACCACCACCGTGTTTACCTACAGTGTGTGGAGCCAGGTGTGCCACCACCACCACCACCATGCTCCACCTACAGTGTGTGGAGCCACGGGTGCCACCACCACCACCATGCTCCACCTACAGTGTGTGGAGCCAGGTGGAGCCACCACCACCATGCTCCACCTACAGTGTGTGGAGCCAGGGGTGCCACCACCACCATGCTCCACCTACAGTGTGTGGAGCCAGGGGTGCCACCACCACCATGCTCCACCTACAGTGTGTGGAGCCAGGGGTGCCACCACCACCATGCTCCACCTACAGTGTGTGGAGCCAGGGATGCCACCACCACCATGCTCCACCTACAGTGTGTGGAGCCAGGGGTGCCACCACTAGGACGCTCCACCTACAGTGTGTGGAGCCAGGGGTGCCACTAGCAGGATGCTCCACCTACAGTGTGTGGAGCCAGGGGTACCACTAGCAGGATGCTCCACCTACAGTGTGTGGAGCCAGGGGTGCCACTAGCAGGATGCTCCACCTACAGTGTGTGGAGCCAGGGGTGCCACCACTAGGACGCTCCACCTACAGTGTGTGGAGCCAGGGGTGCCACTAGCAGGATGCTCCACCTACAGTGTGTGGAGCCAGGGGTGCCACCACCACCACCACGCTCCACCTACAGTGTGTGGAGCCAGGGGTGCCACCACCACCACCATGCTCCACCTACAGTGTGTGGAGCCAGGGGTGCCACCACCACCACCATGCTCCACCTACAGTGTGTGGAGCCAGGGGTGCCACCACCACCATGCTCCACCTACAGTGTGTGGAGCCAGGTGGAGCCACCACCACCATGCTCCACCTACAGTGTGTGGAGCCAGGGGTGCCACCACCACCATGCTCCACCAACAGTGTGTGGAGCCAGGTGTGCCACCACCACCACCACGCTCCACCTACAGTGTGTGGATCCAGGGGTGCCACCACCACCACCATGCTCCACCTACAGTGTGTGGAGCCAGGGGTGCCACCACCACCATGCTCCACCTACAGTGTGTGGAGCCAGGTGGAGCCACCACCACCATGCTCCACCTACAGTGTGTGGAGCCAGGGGTGCCACTACCACCACCACCACGCTCCACCTACAGTGTGTGGAGCCAGGTGTGCCACCACCACCACCATGCTCCACCTACAGTGTGTAGAGTCTTCCTGTTTACAGTGCCTACTATGCCATCTAGTGGTTCCTCTTGCAACCTTGGTCGCTATAATGATTACATTCTAAAGACCTCTTGTTCCGTTCCTCACATATAGCCTCTTCCTTGAGAATTTTTCTTGATAATTCCTTTAGTTTCCGTTGATAATTCCTTGAGTTTCCTTTGAGAATTCCACCCTCGTCCTCTTAATCTGATCACGTGGTCACTTGCTGTTCTTCTACTTTTGTGGCTATGCAACAGCTTAGGTTTTTACATAGCTTTTGTTGCACTGTTGTCAAATTGCCGGTCGATTGCAAGGGAAATTGGAAGAGAGCCGGTCGGCCGAGCGGACAGCACGCTGGACTTGTGATCCTGTGGTCCTGGGTTCGATCCCAGGCGCCGGCGAGAAACAATGGGCAGAGTTTCTTTCACCCTATGCCCCTGTAACCTAGCAGTAAAATAGGTACCTGGGTGTTAGTCAGCTGTCACGGGCTGCTTCCTGGGGGTGGAGGCCTGGTCGAGGACCGGGCCGCGGGGACACTAAAAGCCCCGAAATCATCTCAAGATAACCTCAAGATTGCCTCTCGGCTTCTCTTCTAACTCTGCTGTACTGATTACTGTACTCGTGAGTGCCTCTCTACTTACTGTTGCGGGGGCTGTGGCTTGTCACTGTTATGGCCCAGTCTAGCCAGTACACACTGCACACACTGAGGCTATACCTTTTAGTGTTAAGGCACCTCTGTTACATTGTAATTATGCAGTACTTGCTTGTGTACTCATCTAGTTGTGCTTGCGGGGGTTGAGCTCTGGCTCTTTGGTCCCGCCTCTCAACTGTCAATCAACAGGTGTACAGGTTCCTGAGCCTACTGGGCTCTATCATATCTACACTTGAAACTGTGTGTGGAGTCAGCCTCCACCACATCACTGCCTAATGCATTCCATTTGTCAACCACTCTGACACTAAAAAAGTTCTTTCTAACGTCTCTGTGGCTCATCTGGGTACTAAGTTTCCACCTGTGTCCCCTTGTTCGTGTCCCACCCGTGCCGAAGAGTTTGCGTTTGTCCACCCTGTCAATTCCCCTGAGAATTTTGTAGGTGACAATCATGTCTTCCCTTAATCATCTGTTTTCCAGGGACGTGAGGTTTAGCTCCCGTAGCCTTTCCTCGTAGGTCATACCTCTCAGTTCCGGGACGAGCCTGGTGGCATACCGCTGAATCTTCTCTAACTTCGTCTTGTGTTTAACTAGGTATGGACTCCAGGCTGGAGCTGCATACTCCAGGATTGGTCTGACATAAGTGGTATACAGGGTCCTGAACGATTCCTTACACAAGTTTCTAAAGGCGGTTCTTATGTTGGCCAGTCTAGCATATGCCGCTGATGATATCCTTTTGATATGGGCCTCTGGGGACAGGTTCGGTGTGATATCAACCCCCAGATCTTTCTCTCTGACTCTTGCAGGATATCACCTCCCAGATAGCATACCTTGTTTAGCCTCCTGCTCCCTTCGCCTAATTTCATTACTTTACACTTCGCAGAGTGTGTGTCAGTCAGGATAACCAACCCTGTGTGGTTGGTAAGCCTGGTGTTATATATACATATTTGTTTGATGCTAATTTGGTATAGTTGATATCTGCGTGTGTTCCCAAAGTGTATATATATATATACACGTAAACTTTGTATTATTATGAGGATTTTTATGATGGTTTTCTGTACTCTGTTGATTTATATATTATGTACAGTGTTGGTACTATGTCAGCCAGCAGTTACGTCACTGGTTTGTGTTGAGGGTCACACCCCCAGGAAGCAGCCCGTGACAGCTGACTAACTCCTAGGTACCTGTTTACTGCTAGGTAATAGGGGCATTAAGGGTGAAAGAAACTTTGCCCATTTGTTTCTGCCTGGTCCGGGAATCGAACCCGCGCCACAGAATTACGAGTCCTGAGCGCTATCCACCAGGCTACCAGGCCCCATGTGTGTGTGTGTGTGTGTGTGTGTGTGTGTGTGTGTGTGTGTGTGTGTGTGTGTGTGTGTGTGTGTGTGTACACAAGAGCCAGGCCCTGGAGTGTACCAAACAGGTTGTAAACAAGACAGGAGCCAGTAAGGAGACTCCATCACCATCACTGGACAAGAAGCAGTGTGTGTGTGTGTGTGTGTGTGTGTGTGTGTGTGTGTGTGTGTGTGTGTGTGTGTGTGTGTGTGTGTCTGTGTGTGTGTGTGTGTGTGTGTGTGTACACAAGAGCCAGGCCCTGGAGTGTACCAAACAGGTTGTAAACAAGACAGGAGCCAGTAAGGAGACTCCATCACCATCACTGGACAAGAAGCAGTGTGTGTGTGTGTGTGTGTGTGTGTGTGTGTGTGTGTGTGTGTGTGTGTGTGTGTGTGTGTGTGTGTGTGTGTGTGTGTGCTCTCTGGATATTTTTGTATATAAATATATCCTTTGAACGTCTTACCATTATGTAAGAAGTGGATTATTAGCGTGGAGCAGAGCTTCTGTAAATAATACATAGAGGAATAGTGGGAATAGAGGGAAATAGAGGGAATACAGAGAACATATACGGCACGCATAGACGAGATAAAACACCTAAATTATTGGGATCGTCTCAAAGCTCTCCAAATGTACTCACTAGAAAGGAGACGAGAGAGATACCAAATAATATACACCTGGGAAATACTGGAGGGCCAAGTACCAAGTCTACACAGTAAAATAACAACGTACTGGAGTGAACGATATGGAAGAAAATGTAGAATAGAACCAGTGAAGAGCAGAGGTGCCATAGGCACAATCAGAGAACACTGTATAAACATCAGAGGTCCAGTGAAGAGCAGAGGTGCCATAGGCACAATCAGAGAACACTGTATAAACATCAGAGGTCCGCGGTTGTTCAACGTCCTCCCAGCGAGCATAAGAAATATTGCCGGAACAACCGTGGACATCTTCAAGAGGAAACTAGATTGTTTTCTTCAAGGAGTGCTGGACCAACCGGGCTGTGGTGGGTATGTGGGCCTGCGGGCCGCTCCAAGCAACAGCCTGGTGGACCAAACTCTCACAAGTCAAGCCTGGCCTCGGGCCGCTCCAAGCAACAGCCTGGTGGACCAAACTCTCACAAGTCAAGCCTGGCCTGCGGGCCGCTCCAAGCAACAGCCTGGTGGACCAAACTCTCACAAGTCAAGCCTGGCCTCGGGCCGCTCCAAGCAACAGCCTGGTGGACCAAACTCTCACAAGTCAAGCCTGGCCTCGGGCCGCTCCAAGCAACAGCCTGGTGGACCAAACTCTCACAAGTCAAGCCTGGCCTGCGGGCCGCTCCAAGTAACAGCCTGGTGGACCAAACTCTCACAAGTCAAGCCTGGCCTGCGGGCCGCTCCAAGCAACAGCCTGGTGGACCAAACTCTCACAAGTCAAACCTGGCCTCGGGCCGCTCCAAGCAACAGCCTGGTGGACCAAACTCTCACAAGTCAAGCCTGGCCTGCGGGCCGCTCCAAGCAACAGCCTGGTGGACCAAACTCTCACAAGTCAAGCCTGGCCTCGGGCCGCTCCAAGCAACAGCCTGGTGGACCAAACTCTCACAAGTCAAGCCTGGCCTCGGGCAGCTCCAAGCAACAGCCTGGTGAACCAAACTCTCACAAGTCAAGCCTGGCCTCGGGCAGCTCCAAGCAACAGCTTGGTGGACCAAACTCTCACAAGTCAAGCCTGGCCTCGGGTAGCTCCAAGCAACAGCCTGGTGGACCAAACTCTCACAAGTCAAGCCTGGCCTCGGGCCGCTCCAAGCAACAGCCTGGTGGACCAAACTCTCACAAGTCAAGCCTGGCCTGCGGGCCGCTCCAAGCAACAGCCTGGTGGACCAAACTCTCACAAGTCAAGCCTGGCCTCGGGCCGGGCTTGGGGAGTAGAAGAACTCCCAGAACCCCATCAACCAGGTATAGTATTGTCTCTGGATTCACATGTTAAATTTTTTAGGTGAGGTAACATATATTGATATTTGAGCCGTTTGGGGACATTTTCTGGTGCCTGTGTGAACTTTCACTCTGGAGAGTCGAGTCAGGACTTTGCCAAATTTCAGGGTTTCTGGACTTCACTTTTGAGAGACGATTCCTGACACTGCCAGATGTCTGAGACATTGTGAACTCTAAACTTTTGAGGAGGAGTAATTAACTTCACAGAGGAGTAGTGGACTCCTGACTTTCTAGGAGAGTCTTATCGACTTTTGTCATTTCTTAGTCCAGTTGGGACTTAGTTCCTCTCAAGGCCAAACGAT
>NC_091234.1:19139542-19177042 GCF_040958095.1 Procambarus clarkii | reverse complement strand
CTGACATATGTGGTATACAAAGTTCTGAATGATTCTTTACACAAGTTTCTGAATGCCTTTCGTATGTTGGCCAGCCTGGCATATGCCGCTGATGTTATCCGCTTGATATGTGCTGCAGGAGACAGGTCTGGCGTGATATCAACCCCCAAGTCTTTTTCCTTCTCTGACTCCTGAAGAATTTCCTCTCCCAGATGATACCTTGTATCTGGCCTCCTGCTCCCTACACCTATCTTCATTACATTACATTTGGTTGGGTTAAACTCTAACAACCATTTGTTCGACCATTCCTTCAGCTTGTCTAGGTCTTCTTGAAGCCTCAAACAGTCCTCTTCTGTTTTAATCCTTCTCATAATTTTAGCATCGTCCGCAAACATTGAGAGAAATGAATCGATACCCTCCGGGAGATCATTTACATATATCAGAAACAAGATAGGACCGAGTACAGAGCCCTGTGGGACTCCACTGGTGACTTCACGCCAATCGGAGGTCTCACCCCTCACCGTAACTCTCTGCTTCCTATTGCTTAGATACTCCCTTATCCACTGGAGCACCTTACCAGCTACACCTGCCTGTCTCTCCAGCTTATGTACCAGCCTCTTATGCGGTACTGTGTCAAAGGCTTTCCGACAATCCAAGAAAATGCAGTCCGCCCAGCCCTCTCTTTCTTGCTTAATCTGTGTCACCTGATCGTAGAATTCTATCAAGCCTGTAAGGCAAGATTTACCCTCCCTGAATCCATGTTGGCGATTTGTGTGTGTGTGTGTGTGTGTGTGTGTGTGTGTGTGTGTGTGTGTGTGTGTGTGTGTGTGTGTGTGTGTGTGTGTGTGTGTGTGGGTGGGTGTGTACTTATGAAGCTGTCAGTGGAGCCAGTCTACCTCAGGGTAGACTGGTGGTCCTCCAGCTGGTGGTACAGGTGGCCCTCCAGCTGGTGGTACAGGTGACCCTCCAGCTGGTGGTACAGGTGGTCCTCCAGCTGGTGGTACAGGTGGCCCTCCAGCTGGTGGTACAGGTGACCCTCCAGCTGGTGGTACAGGTGGCCCTCCAGCTGGTACAGGTGGCCCTCCAGCTGGTACAGGTGGCCCTCCAGCTGGTACAGGTGGCCCTCCAGCTGGTACAGGTGGCCCTCCAGCTGGTGGTACAGGTGGCCCTCCAGCTGGTGGTACAGGTGACCCTCCAGCTGGTGGTACAGGTGACCCTCCAGCTGGTGGTACAGGTGACCCTCCAGCTGGTACAGGTGACCCTCCAGCTGGTACAGGTGGCCCTCCAGCTGGTACAGGTGGCCCTCCAGCTGGTGGTACAGGTGGCCCTCCAGCTGGTGGTACAGGTGACCCTCCAGCTGGTGGTACAGGTGACCCTCCAGCTGGTACAGGTGGCCCTCCAGCTGGTACAGGTGACCCTCCAGCTGGTACAGGTGGTCCTCCAGCTGGTGGTACAGGTTGCCCTCCAGCTGGTACAGGTGGCCCTCCAGCTGGTGGTACAGGTGACCCTCCAGCTGGTACAGGTGGCCCTCCAGCTGGTACAGGTGGTCCTCCAGCTGGTACAGGTGACCCTCCAGCTGGTACAGGTGGCCCTCCAGCTGGTGGTACAGGTGGCCCTCCAGCTGGTGGTACAGGTGACCCTCCAGCTGGTGGTACAGGTGGCCCTCCAGCTGGTACAGGTGGCCCTCCAGCTGGTGGTACAGGTGGCCCTCCAGCTGGTGGTACAGGTGGCCCTACAGCTGGTACAGGTGGCCCTCCAGCTGGTACAGGTGGCCCTCCAGCTGGTGGTACAGGTGGCCCTCCAGCTGGTGGTACAGGTGGCCCTACAGCTGGTACAGGTGGCCCTTCAGCTGGTACAGGTGGCCCTCCAGCTGGTGGTACAGGTGACCCTCCAGCTGGTGGTACAGGTGACCCTCCAGCTGGTACAGGTGACCCTCCAGCTGGTACAGGTGGCCCTCCAGCTGGTACAGGTGACCCTCCAGCTGGTACAGGTGACCCTCCAGCTGGTACAGGTGACCCTCCAGCTGGTGGTACAGGTGGCTCTCCAGCTGGTACAGGTGGCCCTCCAGCTGGTACAGGTGGCCCTCCAGCTGGTGGTACAGGTGACCCTCCAGCTGGTGGTACAGGTGACCCTCCAGCTGGTACAGGTGGCCCTCCAGCTGGTACAGGTGACCCTCCAGCTGGTACAAGTGACCCTCCAGCTGGTGGTACAGGTGGCCCTCCAGCTGGTACAGGTGACCCTCCAGCTGGTACAGGTGGCCCTCCAGCTGGTGGTACAGGTGGCCCTCCAGCTGGTGGTACAGGTGGCCCTCCAGCTAGTACAGGTGACCCTCCAGCTGGTACAGGTGACCCTCCAGCTGGTACAGGTGGCCCTCCAGCTGGTGGTACAGGTAGCCCTCCAGCTGGTACAGGTGACCCTCCAGCTGGTACAGGTGGCCCTCCAGCTGGTGGTACAGGTGACCCTCCAGCTGGTGGTACAGGTGACCCTCCAGCTGGTACAGGTGGCCCTCCAGCTGGTACAGGTGACCCTCCAGCTGGTACAGGTGACCCTCCAGCTGGTACAGGTGACCCTCCAGCTGGTGGTACAGGTGACCCTCCAGCTGGTACAGGTGACCCTCCAGCTGGTACAGGTGGCCCTCCAGCTGGTGGTACAGGTGGCCAATAGACCTGACTGAAGAGAGAGAGAGAGAGAGAGAGAGAGAGAGAGAGAGAGAGAGAGAGAGAGAGAGAGAGAGAGAGAGAGAGAGAGAGAGAGAGAGAGAGAGAGAGAGAGAGAGAGAGAGAGAGAGAGAGAGAGAGAGAGAGAGAGAGAGAGAGAGAGAGAGGGGGGAAGAAATTATCAATATAAGAGGGATAATCAAATACTTTTTCTTCTATGCAAAATCTAGAACCAAAAACTGCACCCAGAATTGAACCCCCCGTGGTGCAAGGCTCTGTGGAACCTTCACACGTGACGACAAAGTAATGAGTGAAGTACTGAGGCTTCAGTATTCATTATCAGTGAAATACTGAGGCTTCAGTATTCATTATCCATGATATACTGAGGCTTCAGTATTCATTATCCATGAAATACTGAGGCTTCAGTATTCATCCATGAAATACTGAGGCTTCAGTATTCATCCATGAAATACTGAGGCTTCAGTATTCATCCATGAAATACTGAGGCTTCAGTATTCATCATCAATGAAATACTGAGGCTTCAGTATTCATCATCAATGAAATACTGAGGCTTCAGTATTCATCATCAATGAAATACTGAGGCTTCAGTATTCATCATCAATGAAATACTGAGGCTTCAGTATTAATTATTCATGAAATACTGAGGCTTCAGTATTCAATAAACTCCTGAACACACTAAGATCAATGATCCAAAGGAATTCTTTATGACAGTGACACCATCATTACACCATAGATCAGATCTCACCATAACCTCACTGTACCTTGAAGCAGCCAGAGACACCATGCTAATTCACCATACATCAAGTCCAGTAATCCTATATTAATCAGTAATTAAACAAAAAATCACTATCACAGGCGATAAGCAACATTGGGAGCCTAGATACTAAGTTTTATGCCCAACGTGCTTAAACCACCGGAGATCGCGCCACTGCGCACAGGAGGTAGTAAAGCAGGCATTAAAAATTATAGACCAATAGGTTCCCCAAACTCATAAACACCTTTTAAAGTGCGCCAAGAATCAAGATTCTTGGAGAAAACACGTGGAGCCACAGTCTGATAGACCCGGTCAACACGGTTTCAGAACAGGGGCTCTCTTACCTGTCACAGTCGCAGCTGGGCTACTATGGCAGGCAGGTCTCATGGAGGAGAAGGTGAACACTGGTTTTGCTTGTCAGATTTCGCGAATGCCTTCGACAAATGCGACCATGGTGCTATTATGCACAAAATGTTCAGACAGGGAATTACGAGCAAAGTCGGGAGATGGGGTTTTAATTTCCTTGGGATATAAGGATGTTTACTGACGACATATTAAAATCCAGATCATGTATTGTGAAGAGCACAGTCCCCCAGGGGACTGTGCTTGCTCCAGATCTCTGTCCCCCAGGGTACTGTGCTTGCTCCAGATCTCTGTCCCCCAGGGTACTGTGCTTGTTACAGTACTCTGTTCCCCAGGGTACTGTGCTTGCTCCAGATCTTTGTCCCCCAGGGTACTGTGCTTGCTACAGTACTCTGTCCCCCAGGGTACTGTGCTTGATCCAGTACTCTGTCCCCCAGGGTACTGTGCTTGCTACAGTACTCTGTCCTCCAGGGTACTGTGCTTGCTCCAGTACTCTGTCTCCCAGGGTACTGTGCTTGCTCCAGTAATCTGTCCCCCCAGGGTACTGTGCTTGCTCCAGTAATCTGTCCCCCAGGGTACTGTGCTTGCCCCAGTACTCTGCCCCCAGGGTACTGTGCTTGCCCCAGTACTCTGTCCCCCAGGGTACTGTGCTTGCTCCAGTACTCTGTCCCCCAGGGTACTGTGCTTGCTCCAGTACTCTGTCTCCCAGGGTACTGTGCTTGCTCCAGTATTCTGTCCCCCAGGGTACTGTGCTTGCTCCAGTACTCTGTCCCCCCAGGGTACTGTGCTTGCCCCAGTACTTTTTCTCATCCTCATATCAGACATAGACAGTACAACCAATAGCACTGTATCATCCTTTGCAGATGACACTAGGATTTTCATGAGTGTAGACAACATAGAGGACACAGCTACCCACTAATCAGGTCTTCCAACGGACCACTGAAAATAACATGTTTAATGAACACAAGTTTCAGCTCCTGGGCCCTGGCAGAAAACCCCCAAATATCAAAACGGAAACCACATATAAAACACCTTCAAACCACACTATTGAAAGAAAAATCAATATACAAGAAATGGGAGTAATGTTGGAAGATCTTACTTGTAAAGAAAGTAGTGAAGTAGGTAAGTTTTCTTGTCATAACTGCAAGTACAGTGACAAGTTAGCTAACAAGAACCTTTCAAACAAGGGATTCTTTACTAATGGTGATGCTTTCTAAGATACATACTAGTGCTCTCTAGGAGTGGAATGTTGTTGTACACTAACAGCCCAATTCAAAGATTGCTGACTTGAAGAACGTGCTAAGGACTTTCACTGAACGAATCAATTCGACAAATCATCTAAGATATTAGGAACACTTAATAATTTTAACATTCTTATTCTTATTCTTATTATATCTGTATTCTCTAGAACCCAGGCGGGAGGTTATCTTAAAGGTTATCTTTAGATAAAGGTTATCTTGAGATGATTTCGGGGCTTAGCGTCCCCGCGGCCCGGTCCTCGACCAGTCCTCCTTTTTTGTTACACACCCCTCAGGAAGCAGCCCGTAGCAACTGTCTAACTCCCAGGTACCTATTTACTGCTAGGTGAACAGATGCATCAGGGTAAAAGAAACTGCTCATTTGTTTCCGCCTCCACCGGGGAATCGACATACACGTTAACATACCAAAGTTAGCCATTAAAAAAATCAGAGAATGGGTATTCCGTGTGAAGCAGTGTGAACTATCTAGTTCACACTGCTCCTCCTGCTTCTAATGCTGCTGGTGTCTACTCTATTTCCTGTTCATCTTGTCCTCTCCAATACTTTGGCGAAACTGGCCGTACACTGAATGACAGACTTAAAGAACACAAGAGAAGTGTTAAGTCTGCAGACACTAACAATGCTCTCTTCTGCCATGTGAGGGATTCTAATCATCCCATTGATTGGTCTTCCTCCAAAATAATCTTTCCTGCCTCTACTCTACACAGACGCCGTCTTGTAGAATCGGCTCTTATAAACAATGTACCCAACATGAACTTCAGTCCTGGCTTTGTTGCTGTGGACTCTTCCCTTTCACAGTATATACTCAAATGCTCTAATCTTTCTAACAAACGTGACTTAACATAAGCTTTCCCCCTTCCATTTCTTTCTTTCTCTTTCCCTTTCTTTCTCTCTTCTCCCTTTTTCTGTTCATTGTCTTCTACGCTCCCTTGCTATCCTCTTCTTTTTCCTATTACTTCTCCTTCGGTGGTTATAATAGGAGCTGCCTCGTATGGGCCAATAGGCCTGCTGCAGTTCTCATTACTACTATCCTCTACACCTGACTTTCCTCCTCAGCTCTCTCTTGCCTATGTATTGCCTGTCCCTACCTCCTCATCACAATCGACTTGAGAATGGTCCAGGACGGACCGAAACGTCGTCGTCCCTTCAATTTCTAGTGTGTGGTCTGGTCAATAATACAATATTTAAGTAACAAAAAATAGAATAAAAACAATTAAATGCCTGCTAGGATTTTCCCACAAATCGAACACGGTACCTCAGGACTACGAATCCGAAGCGCTGTCCACTCAGCTGTCAGGCCCCTCCTCAGGAGAGATGCATAATTTACACGTGGAAAATATTAGAGGGGCTGGTCCCAAACCTGCACACAGAAATAACATCACATGAGACCAGAAGACATGGCAGGATGTGCAGAATACCCCCGTTGAAGAGCAGAGGTGCAACAGGTACTCTGAGAGAGAACTATCAACATCAGAGGCCCGAGACTGTTCAACACGCTTCCACTACACATAAGGGACATAACTGGCCGACCCCTCACAGTGTTCAAGAGAGAACTATCAACATCAGAGGCCCGAGACTGTTCAACACGCTTCCACTACACATAAGGGACATAACTGGCCGACCCCTCACAGTGTTCAAGAGAGAACTATCAACATCAGAGGCCCGAGACTGTTCAACACGCTTCCACTACACATAAGGGACATAACTGGCCGACCCCTCACAGTGTTCAAGAGAGAGCTATCAACATCAGAGGTCCGAGACTGTTCAACACGCTTCCACTACACATAAGGGACATAACTGGCCGACCCCTCACAGTGTTCAAGAGAGAACTATCAACATCAGAGGCTCGAGACTGTTCAACACGCTTCCACTACACATAAGGGACATAACTGGCCGACCCCTCACAGTGTTCAAGAGAGAACTATCAACATCAGAGCCCCGAGACTGTTCAACACGCTTCCACTACACATAAGGGGCATAACTGGCCGACCCCTCACAGTGTTCAAGAGAGAACTATCAACATCAGAGGCCTGAGACTGTTCAACACGCTTCCACTACACATAAGGGACATAACTGGCCGACCCCTCACAGTGTTCAAGAGAGAACTATCAACATCAGAGGCTCGAGACTGTTCAACACGCTTCCACTACACATAAGGGACATAACTGGCCGACCCCTCACAGTGTTCAAGAGAGAACTATCAACATCAGAGCCCCGAGACTGTTCAACACGCTTCCACTACACATAAGGGGCATAACTGGCCGACCCCTCACAGTGTTCAAGAGAGAACTATCAACATCAGAGGCCTGAGACTGTTCAACACGCTTCCACTACACATAAGGGACATAACTGGCCGACCCCTCACAGTGTTCAAGAGAAAACTATCAACATCAGAGGCCAGAGACTGTTCAACACGCTTCCACTACACATAAGGGACATAACTGGCTGACCCCTCACAGTGTTCAAGAGAGAACTATCAACATCAGAGGCCCGAGACTGTTCAACACGCTTCCACTACACATAAGGGACATAACTGGCCGACCCCTCACAGTGTTCAAGAGAGAACTATCAACATCAGAGGTCCGAGACTGTTCAACACGCTTCCACTACACATAAGGGACATAACTGGCCGACCCCTCACAGTGTTCAAGAGAGAACTATCAACATCAGAGGCTCGAGACTGTTCAACACGCTTCCACTACACATAAGGGACATAACTGGCCGACCCCTCACAGTGTTCAAGAGAGAACTATCAACATCAGAGCCCCGAGACTGTTCAACACGCTTCCACTACACATAAGGGGCATAACTGGCCGACCCCTCACAGTGTTCAAGAGAGAACTATCAACATCAGAGGCCCGAGACTGTTCAACACGCTTCCACTACACATAAGGGACATAACTGGCCGACCCCTCACAGTGTTCAAGAGAGAACTATCAACATCAGAGGCCCGAGACCGTTCAACACGCTTCCACTACACATAAGGGACATAACTGGCCGACCCCTCACAGTGTTCAAGAGAGAACTATCAACATCAGAGGCCCGAGACTGTTCAACACGCTTCCACTACACATAAGGGACATAACTGGCCGACCCCTCACAGTGTTCAAGAGAGAACTATCAACATCAGAGGCCAGAGACTGTTCAACACGCTTCCACTACACATAAGGGACATAACTGGCCGACCCCTCACAGTGTTCAATTGAAAACTTGATAAACACCTCCAAAGGATACCTGATCAACCAGGCTGTGTCTCATACGTCAGGCTGCGATCAGCCGCGTCCAACAGACAGATTTACCAGTCCAGCAACCGGGATGCAGGGCCAGAGACCGGGCCGAGGGGACATTGATCCCCGAAATAACCCACAGGTACTGGTGATGATGGCGTGTGTGGGACCATCACCCGGAGCAGGTGTGTGAGCAGTGTTGCCTCACACACCTGTGACCTGCCGTCCACCTGCCAGGTGTGGAGAGGGACCTCATCTCCAGGTGTGTAGAGGGACCTCATTTGCAGGTGTGGAGAGGGACCTCATTTCTCGGACACAACACAGCCTGGAGTATACAGTACACCCCAGCACCGCTGAACACTACCCAATATACCTCAATCAACCATTAAAGGACGTGATATTTGGCCAACATTTGGCTGGCATTTGACCGGTCCTCCGGAGAGCCGCCAAGACCTCTTAGCCAAGCTCATTATATTCTCCAGTATATCCACCACAGGAGGAAACACCAGTCAAGGTCGCACCTCAGCACTACGAATCCCGAGCGCTGTCTACTCAGCCGTCAGGCCCCCCTGTCAGGCAAGCAGACAGCAGAGCACTACACAAGCACAGACAGGCAAATACCGGAATATAGAGCAGACAGACAGAGTATCACCGACATCACAAGGTCCCAAATATCGTCCAGATTTTAGGCATTTGGGGATTGAGTCGTTCAGCATCCTGTAGGCATACTTAATGAGGCCAATCTTGAGGTTATCTTGAGATGATTTCGGGGCTTTAGTGTCCCCGCGGCCCGGTCCTCGACCAGGCCTCCACCCGCAGGAAGCAGCCCGTGACAGCTGACTAACACCCAGGTACCTATTTTACTGCTAGGTAACAGGGGCATAGGAGTGAAAGAAACTCTGCCTATTGTTTCTCGCCGGCGCCTGGGATCGAACCCGGGACCACAGAATCACAAGTCCAGCGTGCTGTCCGCTCGGCCGACCGGCTCCCACCCATATAACAGGCTCATAAAATAAATGGGCCTGTAGGAGCAGGTTTCAACTGGGGTGAGGTAGGATAACAGCTCTTGCTTGCAGTTTCACTAGCTACGTCATATGACAGCCCTTACGAACCCTAGTCTTAGTTTAAAAAGAGAGTGAGGAAGGGAGAGGGAGAGGGTGAGGGAGAGTGAGAGAGTTTGTGATTGCGAGGCAACATTGGCCGAAGTGAAACAGTTTTGTGTTAATTAAAGCTCTTAAATATAAAATAACAAAGGGATTATTCCATTAGGCGAAGGGATTACCAAGGATTACTTGTGGATACTTCTCACTGCACTATGGACGCTAGTGTACTCAGCTAGTTGTGCTTGCGGGGGTTGAGCTTTGGCTCTTTGGTCCCGCCTCTCAACCGTCAATCAACAGGTGTACAGGTTCCTGAGCCTATTGGGCTCTATCATATCTACTCTTGAAACTGTGTATGGAGTCAGCCTCCACCACATCACTGACTAATGCATTCCATTTGTCTACTACTCTGACACTGAAAACATTCTTTCTAACGTCCCTGTGGCTCATCTGGGTACTAAGTTTCCACCTGTGTCCCCTTGTTCGTGTCCCACCCGTGCTGAAGAGTTTGTCTTTGTCCACCCTGTCAATTCCCCTGAGAATTTTGTAGGTGGTTATCATGTCTCCCCTTACTCTTCTGTTTTCCAGGGATGTGAGGTTCAGCTCCTTTAGCCTTTCCTCGTAGCTCAATCCTCTCAGTTCCGGGACGAGCCTGGTGGCATACCGCTGAATCTTCTCTAACTTTGTCTTATGTTTAACTAGGTATGGACTCCAGGCTGGAGCTGCATACTCCAGAATTGGTCTGACATAAGTGGTATACAGGGTCCTGAACGATTCCTTACACAAGTTTCTAAAGGCAGTTCTTATGTTTGCCAACTTAGCATATGCCGCTGATGATATCATTTTGATGTGGGCCTCTGGGGACAAGTTCGGTGTGATATCGACCCCCAGATCTTTCTCTCTGTTTGACTCTTGCAGGATTTCACCTCCCAGATGGTACCTTGTGTTCAGCCTTCTGCTCCCTTCGCCTAATTTCATTACTTTACACTTTCCTGAGTTGAACTTTAGCAGCCATTTTCTAGACCATTCCTCCAGTTTGTCCAGGTGTGTGTGTGTGTGTGTGTGTGTGTGTGTGTGTGTGTGTGTGTGTGTGTGTGTGTGTGTGTGTGTGTGTGTGTGTGTGTGTGTGTGTACATGCGTGCGACATCAGACCAAAGTTAACTGCAAAAGGCCTAACTGGTCCATTCGAGGCAGCTTCTATCTATATCCACCCAAACACCATCCCACATACGTCTAACCTACGCTAAAAACAATCCGACGATCCCATATCTAATACGTTCAACGGTAATTAAATATGTTCCATAAATCAACAACCCTGTTTCCAAGCCAGTATTTACCCAGGTCTTTCCTAAATCTCAACTAATCCAAATTTCTGTCATTATTTCGTGTCATATTTTGCATTTAAATATTTACTTTATTAATATACATTTTATTATTCAGTTTTATTCTTCATCGTGTTAAATCTACTCTTTGTCCTTGAAGATAATCTACTCTTTGTCCTTGAAGATAATCTACTCTTTGTCCTTGAAGATAATCTACTCTTTGTCATTGAAGATAATCTACTCTTTGTCCTTGAAGATAATCTACTCTTTGTCATTGAAGAAAATCTACTTTGTCCTTGAAGAAAATCTACTCTTTGTCCTTGAAGAAAATCTACTCTTTGTCCTTGAAGAAAATCTACTCTTTGTCCTTGAAGAAAATCTACTCTTTGTCCTTGAAGAAAATCTACTTTGTCCTTGAAGATAATCTACTCTTTGTCCTTGAAGATAATCTACTCTTTGTCCTTGAAGATAATCTACTCTGTGTCCTTGAAGAAAATCTACTCTTTGTTCTTGCAGAAAATCTATTTTGTTCTTGCAGAAAATCTACTCTTTGTCATTGCAGAAAATCTACTTTGTCCTTGCAGAAAATCTACTTTGTGCTTGCAGAAAATCTACTTTGTCCTTGCAGAAAATCTACTTTGTGCTTGCAGAAAATCTACTTTCTCCTTGCAGAAAATCTACTTTGTCCTTGCAGAAAATCTACTTTGTCCTTGCAGAAAATCTACTTTGTCCTTGCAGAAAATCTACTTTGTCCTTGCAGAAAATCTACTTTGTCCTTGCAGAAAATCTACTTTGTCCTTGCAACATATTAGGCCTTAAAGTTACTTTATAAGGAAGGTCCCTAACGCCTGGGAGGATTAATCCCAGGCGATTGATTAATGAGTAGATGATTAATCCCATGGTCATCTGGGATTACCTGTGTCATCGTCCTCCTTACAAGGGTGTGACACATGTGTGACAACACACTAGTGTGTCGTCACACATGCCCCTAGCCCCTAGTCTTCCTAGCCCCGTCACACATGCCCCCTAGTCTTCCCTAGCCCCGTCACACATGCCCCCTAGTCTTCCCTAGCCCGTCACACATGCCCCCTAGTCTTCCCTAGCCCCGTCACACATGCCCCCTAGTCTTCCCTAGCCCCGTCACACATGCCCCCTAGTCTTCCCTAGCCCCGTCACACATGCCCCCTAGTCTTCCCTAGCCCCGTCACACATGCCCCTAGTCTCCCCTAGCCCCGTCACACATGCCCCCTAGTCTTCCCTAGCCCCGTCACACATGCCCCCTAGTCTTCCCTAGCCCCGTCACACATGCCCCCTAGTCTTCCCTAGCCCCGTCACACATGCCCCCTAGTCTTCCCTAGCCCCGTCACACATGCCCCCTAGTCTTCCCTAGCCCCGTCACACATGCCCCCTAGTCTTCCCTAGCCCCGTCACACATGCCCCCTAGTCTTCCCTAGCCCCGTCACACATGCCCCCTAGTCTTCCCTAGCCCGTCACACATGCCCCCTAGTCTTCCCTAGCCCGTCACACATGCCCCCTAGTCTTCCCTAGCCCGTCACACATGCCCCCTAGTCTCCCCTAGCCCCGTCACACATGCCCCCTAGTCTTCCCTAGCCCGTCACACATGCCCCCTAGTCTCCCCTAGCCCTTCCCTAGACAGGGAAGGGCTAGGGGAGACAGGGAGGGGCTAGGGGAGACAGGGAGGGACTAGGGGAGACAGGGAGGGGGCTAGGAGAGACAGGGAGGGGGCTAGGGGAGACAGGGAGGGGGCTAGGGGAGACAGGGAGGGGCTAGGGGAGACAGGGAGGGGCTAGGGGAGACAGGGAGGGGCTAGGGGAGACAGGGAGGGGCTAGGGGAGACAGGGAGGGGCAAGGGGAGACAGGGAGGGGGCTAGGGGAGAGACATCCGTCACAGGGAAGAATGGGCAGAACGTGAGTCTTCCACAAATTCCTTATCCAGGGATTATGAGGGGGTCGTTTATCTGGGACGAGCCGCTTCCTCCACGCCTCGGCCGCCGCCAGGGACGCTATCCTCGGCCACCGCCAGGGACGCTATCCTCGGCCACCGCCAGGGACGCTATCCTCGGCCACACACCAGGGACGCTATCCTCGGCCACCACCAGGGACGCTATCCTCGGCCACTGCTAGGGACGCTATCCTCGGCCACACACCAGGGACGCTATCCTCGGCCACACACCAGGGACGCTATCCTCGGCCACCGCCAGGGACGCTATCCTTGGCCACTGCCAGGGACGCTATCCTCGGCCATACACCAGGGACGCTATCCTCGGCCACCGCCAGGGACGCTATCCTCGGCCACCGCCAGGGACGCTATCCTCGGCCACACACCAGGGACGCTATCCTCGGCCACCGCCAGGGACGCTATCCTCGGCCACACACCAGGGACGCTATCCTCGGCCACTGCCAGGGACGCTATCCTCGGCCACACACCAGGGACGCTATCCTCGGCCATAGGGAGCCGGTCGGCCGAGCGGACAACACGCTGGACTTGTGATCCTATTGTCCCGGATTCGATCCCGGGCGCCGGCGAGAAACAATGGGCATAGTTTCTTTCACCCTATGCCCCTGTTACCTAGCAGTAAAATAGGTACCTGGGAGTTAGTCAGCTGTCACGGGCTGCTTCCTGGGGGTAGAGGCCTGGTCGAGGACCGTGCCGCGGGGACACTAAAGCCCCGAAATCACCTCAAGATAACCTCAAGATAACCCCGATACTGATATTCACTCCCAAAGGCTGATAATTGCTGCTGTTATCTGTAATAACCAAATAACTCATAGAAAACGAGAGCACAGTGAAAATTTCCTCCAGAAGAAAACGGGAGACATGTTAATAACTTCACCAGCTATAATATTGGGGAAATAATATAGTTTAAAATTAAATTAAAATCTTAATATAGCAGTTTTTGGACTGTAAACATTATATAAACGTTTGTTTTGAAGCAAGTTATCTTGAGGTTATCTTGAGATGATTTCGGGGCTTTAGTGTCCCCACGGCCCAGTCCTCGACCAGGCCTCCACCCCCAGGAAGCAGCCCGTGACAGCTGACTAACACCCAGGTACCTATTTTACTGCTAGGTAACAGGGAAATTGTTAATTACTAGTACTAGAGTAGAGTACAAGGAGCATTAGTTGGTGTGGTCATCCTTGTTCATAACTGGTGGACTAGGCCTACTAAATACAGATAAGGCCTCCACATTTACTTACTAATATATATAGTCTAATACTGTACTGTCTACTCACCAATAATTTATATTGACGACTACACCCACAAGAATGTGTATGGAAAACGATTTGTGAGAATTTTAAATCAGTTTAAACATCAGTTTGCTATCGATAAATATAAATTCACGTAATATATAAATTACTATATAAATTAATATAAAACAACTAAATATAAATTTCACAGATAAATTCCTCCACAATATCTAAAAGATAATAATAATAATAATTACAATTAATTCAAATTAATAAATAACTTTGTAATTACTGACTTTAAGTCATTTGAACAATTAACCGAGACTTCCGTTACATCCAGTTATTCCTGTTATCTGTGAGTGAGCAGTGAAATACTTGTTATATAACAGGGAAGCAACGGGCGTGGTCAACAAGTCCACTGCGGGATCGCCATAGCCCGTGCTTCCTGCGGGCTCGCCATAGCCCGTGCTACTTGCGGGCTCGCCATAGCCCGTGCTACTTGCGGGATTGCCATAGCCCGTGCTACCTGCGGGATCGCCATAGCCAGTGCTACCTGGAACATTTTCCAGGTAGCGAATGGGGGGTCAATAAGAGCAGCCTCTCACTGTGGGTCAATAAGAGCAGCCTCTCACTGGGGGTCAATAAGAGCAGCCTCTCACTGGGGGTCAATAAGAGCAGCCTCTCACTATGGGGTCAATAAGAGCAGCCTCTCACTATGGGGTCAATAAGAGCAGCTCTCACTGGGGGTCAATAAGAGCAGCCTCTCACTGGGGGTCAATAAGAGCAGCCTCTCACTATGGGGTCAATAAGAGCAGCCTCTCACTATGGGGTCAATAAGAGCAGCCTCTCACTATGGGTCAATAAGAGCAGCCTCTCACTATGGGGTCAATAAGAGCAGCCTCTCACTGGGGGTCAATAAGAGCAGCCTCTCACTGGGGGTCAATAAGAGCAGCCTCTCACTGGGGGTCAATAAGAGCAGCCTCTCACTATGGGGTCAATAAGAGCAGCCTCTCACAATGGGGTCAATAAGAGCAGCCTCTCACTATGGGTCAATAAGAGCAGCCTCTCACTATGGGGTCAATAAGAGCAGCCTCTCACTGGGGGTCAATAAGAGCAGCCTCTCACTGGGGGTCAATAAGAGCAGCCTCTCACTATGGGGTCAATAAGAGCAGCCTCTCACAATGGGTCAATAAAAGCAGCCTCTCACTATGGGGTCAATAAGAGCAGCCTCTCACTATGGGTCAATAAGAGCAGCCTCTCACTATGGGTCAATAAGAGCAGCCTCTCACTATGAGGTCAATAAGAGCAGCCTCTCACTATGGGTCAATAAGAGCAGCCTCTCACTATGGGGTCAATAAGAGCAGCCTCTCACTATGGGTCAATAAGAGCAGCCTCTCACTGGGGGTCAATAAGAGCAGCCTCTCACTGGGGGTCAATAAGAGCAGCCTCTCACTATGGGGTCAATAAGAGCAGCCTCTCACTATGGGTCAATAAGAGCAGCCTCTCACTGGGGGTCAATAAGAGCAGCCTCTCACAATGGGTCAATAAGAGCAGCCTCTCACTATGGGGTCAATAAGAGCAGCCTCTCACTATGGGTCAATAAGAGCAGCCTCTCACTGGGGGTCAATAAGAGCAGCCTCTCACTATGGGGTCAATAAGAGCAGCCTCTCACTATGGGGTCAATAAGAGCAGCCTCTCACTATGGGTCAATAAGAGCAGCTCTCACTATGGGGTCAATAAGAGCAGCTCTCACTATGGGGTCAATAAGAGCAGCCTCTCACTATGGGGTCAATAAGAATAGCCTCTCACTGGGGGTCAATAAGAGCAGCCTCTCAGTATGGGTCAATAAGAGCAACCTCTCACTGGGGGTCAATAAGAGCAGCCTCTCACTATGGGTCAATAAGAGCAGCCTCTCACTGGGGGTCAATAAGAGCAGCCTCTCACTATGGGGTCAATAAGAGCAGCCTCTCACTATGGGTCAATAAGAGCTGCCTCTCACTGGGGGTCAATAAGAGCAGCCTCTCACTGGGGGTCAATAAGAGCAGCCTCTCACTAGGGGTCAATAAGTGCAGCCTCTCACTGGGGGTCAATAAGAGCAGCCTCTCACTATGGGGTCAATAAGAGCAGCCTCTCACTATGGGTCAATAAGAGCAGCCTCTCACTGGGGGTCAATAAGAGCAGCCTCTCACTATGGGTCAATAAGAGCAGCCTCTCACTGGGGGTCAATAAGAGCAGCCTCTCACTATGGGGTCAATAAGAGCAGCCTCTCACTGGGGGTCAATAAGAGCAGCCTCTCACTATGGGGTCAATAAGAGCAGCCTCTCACTATGGGGTCAATAAGAGCAACTCTCACTATGGGGTCAATAAGAGCAACTCTCACTATGGGGGTCTCAGCCTCCCCCACTCTCCACCATCATCCATCACAATAATAATTACGTATTTACCTTTCATGTCGTGAACATGTCTCCCACGAGCCTCACTCCCCACCACCAACGCCATCTTTCTCCCATTTATAATCATTATCTCCCACGGTAACCTTCAGCTGGGAGTCCCCGGTGTTGAGTCCATCCCAGTGGGTTCCCCCATGGCTCTGTGGGGGTGGGGGTGGGGGGTTTAGGGGTGGGGGGGTGGGGGGGTGTGGGGGCGTGGGGTGTGTGGGGGGGGGGTTTAGGGGTGGGGGGGTGTGGGGGCGTGGGGTGTGGGGGGGGGGTTTAGGGGTGGGGGGGGGTGTGGGGGCGTGGGGTGTGGGGTGGGGGTTAGCCCCGCCCCGCCCCGATGATAATATCCCAAATAATATACCAATTAGAATCATCAAAGTCGCTATTGACCAACAAAATGAAAGCAGGAATTGAATTCATAATGAACGCTGAAGGCAGTGAGAAAGTATATGTAAACAAAACTTCTAGATAATAGACATTGAAAAGCAAGTGAATCGCGACATACGCATGGAGGCATCGACACGCGCTGGAGATCAATACGACAGGGATCTCTCTCCCGTGTCTCTTGATAAATGTTGGGTCATTATGTCACCGGGAGCCTTACTGTCTCTCATTGTGTGCGGGAGAGCACGCACACACGCGCGCACACACACACACACACACACACACACACGCACACACACACACACACACACACACACACACACGTCGTGTCAGCAAGGCAGACAGTCCCTTTCCCAGATTATTTACACTGATGGATCCTTGTAGCAGTCCCATGGTGCAGCTGGATGTGTTGTGACAGTGGGAGATGGTTCCTTCTCCCATGAGAGTGGAGGACGTCTCAGTAACTGGACCTCCACTCTTATGATGGTTCCTTCTCCCATGAGAGTGGAGGACGTCTCAGTAACTGGGCCTCCACTCTTATGATGGTTCCTTCTCCCATGAGTGTGGAGGACGTCTCAGTAACTGGGCCTCCACTCTTATGATGGTTCCTTCTCCCATGAGAGTGGAGGACGTCTCAGTAACTGGGCCTCCACTCTTATGATGGTCCCTTCTCCCATGAGAGTGGAGGTCGTCTCAGTAACTGGGCCTCCACTCTTATGATGGTCCCTTCTCCCATGAGAGTGGAGGTCGTCTCAGTAACTGGGCCTCCACTCTTATGATGGTTCCTTCTCCCATGAGAGTGGAGGTCGTCTCAGTAACTGGGCCTCCACTCTTATGATGGTTCCTTCTCCCATGAGTGTGGAGGACGTCTCAGTAACTGGGCCTCCACTCTTATGATGGTTCCTTCTCCCATGAGAGTGGAGGACGTCTCAGTAACTGGGCCTCCACTCTTATGATGGTCCCTTCTCCCATGAGAGTGGAGGACGTCTCAGTAACTGGGCCTCCACTCTTATGATGGTTCCTTCTCTCATGAGAGTGGAGGACGTCTCAGTAACTGGGCCTCCACTCTTATGATGGTCCCTTCTCCCATGAGAGTGGAGGACGTCTCAGTAACTGGGCCTCCACTCTTATGATGGTTCCTTCTCTCATGAGAGTGGAGGACGTCTCAGTAACTGGGCCTCCACTCTTATGATGGTTCCTTCTCCCATGAGAGTGGAGGGCGTCTCAGTAACTGGGCCTCCACTCTTATGATGGTCCCTTCTCCCATGAGAGTGGAGGACGTCTCAGTAACTGGGCCTCCATTCTTATGATGGTTCCTTCTCTCATGAGAGTGGAGGACGTCTCAGTAACTGGACCTCCACTCTTATGATGGTCCCTTCTCCCATGAGAGTGGAGGACGTCACAGTAACTGGGCCTCCACTCTTATGATGGTTCCTTCTCCCATGAGAGTGGAGGACGTCTCAGTAACTGGACCTCCACTCTTCAAACACAATTGGTTGCCATAATGCTTACACTCGAGCGCGTATATGAACCCAAAGTTGACACGCTAATTGTAAGTGACTCCTTGTCATCCTTGACTGCCCTCAGCTCCCCAAGGCATAACTGTGACCTGCTTATCTCTGAAGCTAGACACAGATATGGTGAAATAATCAATGATGGAGTTTGTCTCCTGTGGATTCCTTCCCATATTGGTCTCTGAATGATGATAGAACTGATGAGTTAGTTAAAAGCTTTGCTCATAAAGAGGGAATTGATTACCATCTTGGACTGCCTCTGAGCAGCTTGAGGGAACCAATATTCCAGGAACATCAACAAAATCTTATAGACTTGAGGCAAAGTGAAATTCACACCAGTTACTCCATCTATCATCATTCTATTATGCAGGAAGAGCCGCACGTCTATGGGTCATCCAATAATGTTAGCAGACTTCTAGATGTTACCACTGCTAGGCTTAGGCTCGGCTACAAGTACCTCTGGCAGTTGGTAACATCTGCTGATGTAGATCTGACTAAATGTAAACTCTGTCAGCAAAACTATTCGCATACTTTGTGTCATTATATAATGGAATGTGAACAAATCGTGGATATCAGAGATAATGCCATCATAGGCGTTCAGGAGATGTTTAAGTACTTCATTCATAATGATGTAATAATGTTGTAAACAATGAACTAAAAAAAAGTCTACTTATGGATGTCAACCAACAAACTCACACTAAACATAAGAAAGATCTGCTACATCTTATTTGGAAGCAAATCAACACATGTAATTCAACTTCAGATAGACAATGTTAACATCAGCAATAAAAATGATGGAAAGTTCCTTGGCCTATATCTAGACAAGAGACTCAACTTCAGCACCCACATACAACACATAACTAAGAAAGTTTGAAGACGGTTGGTATCCTCTCTTACCATATTATCCACTTATCTATCCCTATCTTGCAAATGGTATCTGTGCATGGGGTTCAACCACTGCAAACTATCTCAAGCCCATCATCACCCAGCAAAAATCAGCACATCAGAACATTAACAAACTCTGCTTTCAGATAGCACACAGCTTCCCTGTTTAAATCTCTAAACATGCTAAACATAATCTCACTCCACACATTCTCTTGTGTCAGTTACATATACAAAACCCTGTTCTTAAATGTAAATCCTGCTCTGAAACTCTCCCTGGACAGATGTAATAGGACCCATTATCACCACACCAGAAATAAATATCTCTTTACACACAGAAATCACAATTGCGTGATGCATCAAATGAACAAATCCACAAGGGATTTGTGGCAGCGTCTGGCATGCTCTCGGACGCAGGTTCGAATCCTCGTCACGGCCCTTGTGGATTTGTTCAAATATCTCTTTGATATCCCCAGAGTCAAACTTAATCTGTGTAAACAATCAATGCAAATAAAGGGACCTGGCCTATGGAACTCACTCCCTAATGAATTGAAAAGCTGTCAAACTTTTGCCTCATTCAAAAACAAAATGATCCTAATGAACCAATCCACAAGGGCCGTGACGAGGATTCGAACCTGCGTCCAAGAGCATCCCACCTAATGAACCTAATTTCATCTTCATAGTTTCCTACCTTGTGCTTTAGCCCACACTGTATCTAGTGCTACCCAATTCCCCAAAAATATGTCCCTATGTCATATACTTTACCATTGTTATCATTGCTGTTATCTTATATCATGTTATACATATAGTTTGATATATTATAACTTGCAATGATCCTCAAATTATGCTAAAATGTACCCTTAAATTTGCTTTAATATACCTACTTTTTCTCTGTCAAATTTCTTATACAATGTATTTTTTATACTTACAATGCATTTTTATACCTTCTTACAATGCATTTTTATACCTCCTTACAATGCATTTTTATACCTTCTTACAATGCATTTTTATACCTCCTTACAATGCATTTTTATACCTTCTTACAATGAATTTTTATACCTCCTTACAATGCATTTTTATACCTCCTTACAATGCATTTTTATACCTTCTTACAATGCATTTTTATACCTCCTTACAATGCATTTTTATACCTCCTTACAATGCATTTTTATACCTCCTTACAATGCATTTTTATACCTCCTTACAATGCATTTTTATACCTCCTTACAAATGTACTTGTAATTTTTTTTTTATTTTGCTAGAAATTACCCTCTTAAAATAATGTGTTATAATAAGAATCTCCCTGAAACGCTACGCGTGTTAATGGCTTTATTAGAATGGCTAACTTTAAGTCTCTGTACTCTCATAAATCCTATATACCTTCTTGTATATATATAAATATATAAATAAATAAGCTAGACCCACCCCCACACACACGACCAAACCACGACGTCGCTACAACATCCCAACAACTTCTCACGCCTAACAAGTTGTAACAACCATTGGAGCAAGTTGTAACAACGTTCAAATACATCATAAAAGCGTTATAATAACATGTAACAACTTAATTACAAGTTGTAACGGAACATATGGCCAGTTAGGTTGTCATCCACCACCAAGCCAGGTGGTGCCATCCACCAAGCCAGGTGGTGCCATCCACCAAGCCAGCTGGTGCCATCCACCAAGCCAGCTGGTGCCATCCACCAAGCCAGCTGGTGCCATCCACCAAGCCAGGTGGTGTCATCCACACCCAAGCCAGCTGGTACCATCCACCAAGCCAGCTGGTGCCATCCACCAAGCCAGCTGGTGTCATCCACACCCAAGCCAGCTGGTACCATCCACCAAGCCAGCTGGTGCCATCCACCAAGCCAGCTGGTGCCATCCACCAAGCCAGCTGGTGCCATCCACCAAGCCAGCTGGTGCCATCCACCAAGCCAGGTGGTGCCATCCACCAAGCCAGCTGGTGCCATCCACCAAGCCAGCTGGTGCCATTCACCAAGCCAGCTGGTGCCATCCACCAAGCCAGCTGGTGCCATCCACCAAGCCAGGTGGTGCCATCCACCAAGCCAGCTGGTGCCATCCACCAAGCCAGCTGGTGCCATCCACCAAGCCAGCTGGTGCCATCCACCACTAAACTGTTGATATTATTTATCTCTCACAATTATCGATTTTTATGGGGTGCCAAAAACCCGTGAAAGGAGCGGAGTCTGGCACTGTCCCTGCTGCCTGGCACTGTCCCTGCTTCCTGGCACTGTCCCTGCTGTCTGGCACTGTCCCTGCTGCCTGGCACTGTCCTTGCTGCCTGGCACTGTCCCTGCTGCCTGGCACTGTCCTTGCTGCCTGGCACTGTCCCTGCTTCCTGGCACTGTCCCTGCTGTCTGGCACTGTCCCTGCTGCCTGGCACTGTCCTTGCTGCCTGGCACTGTCCCTGCTGCCTGGCACTGTCCCTGCTGCCTGGCACTGTCCCTGCTGCCTGGCACTGTCCCTGCCGCCTGGCACTGTCCCTGCTGCCTGGCACTGTCCCTGCTGCCTGGCACTGTCCCTGCTGCCTGGCACTGTCCCTGCTGCCTGGCACTGTCCCTGCCGCCTGGCACTGTCCCTGCCGCCTGGCACTGTCCCTGCTGCCTGGCACTGTCCCTGCTGCCTGGCACTGTCCCTGCTGCCTGGCACTGTCCCTGCTGCCTGGCACTGTCCCTGCTGTCTGGCACTGTCCCTGCTGCCTGGCACTGTCCCTGCTGCCTGGCACTGTCCCTGCTGTCTGGCACTGTCCCTGCCGCCTGGCACTGTCCCTGCTGCCTGGCACTGTCCCTGCTGCCTGGCACTGTCCCTGCTGCCTGGCACTGTCCCTGCTGCCTGGCACTGTCCCTGCTGCCTGGCACTGTCCCTGCTGCCTGGCACTGTCCCTGCCGCCTGGCACTATCCCTGCTGCCTGGCACTGTCCCTGCTGCCTGGCACTGTCCCTGCTGCCTGGCACTGTCCCTGCTGCCTGGCACTGTCCCTGCTGCCTGGCACTGTCCCTGCTGTCTGGCACTGTCCCTGCTGCCTGGCACTGTCCCTGCTGTCTGGCACTGTCCCTGCCGCCTGGCACTGTCCCTGCTGTCTGGCACTGTCCCTCTTACCTGGCACTGTTGTATGTAAGAGAAACGCAATCTGAATGTTTCTTACGCCTGTACAACCGAGACGACCCGGGTTCGAGTCCCCCAAAAGGCGTGAGTCCCCCCAACGATTAACGAATCATGTTCCTTGGAAGCCTTCAGGGGGTGAGGTCTCGAACCCTGAGGGATAGTATGGATACAAGGCCCTATCCACCTCCTGTCACCCCTAGGCTGAGTTATCCCATTGTGTCTGGTTCCTATCCCTTAGGTACTCTCTCTCACCCAGCTCAATCCCTATTTAGTTCCTGAAGATAGGAGATTCAGGGAACACTTACCCCCTGAAGTTCCTCGCAGCTGATGGCACCCACTGAAGTGGCACTCCCTGAAGTGGCACTCCCTGAAGTGCCACACCTCAGGGGGACTCACCTGAGGCACCACGCCTCCCAACACACACTCACCTGTAAACAAAAGTGAAAATAACAGGAATTATAAATTTTACCTTTGTAATCAAAGATGGGAATCAGACCTCAGGCTCCAGCAGGTCCTAGGACCCCAGCAGCCCTGGGACCCCAGCAGCCCTAGGACCCCAGCAGTCCTAGGACCCCAGCAGTCCTAGGACCCCAGCAGCCCTGGGACCCCAGCAGCCCTGGGACCCCAGCAGCCCTAGGACCCCAGCAGCACTGGGACCCCAGCAGCCCTAGGACCCCAGCAGTCCTAGGACCCCAGCAGCCCTGGGACCCCAGCAGCCCTGGGACCCCAGCAGCCCTGGGACCCCAGCAGCACTGGGACCCCAGCAGTCCTGGGACCCCAGCAGCCCTGGGACCCCAGCAGTCCTAGGACCCCAGCAGCCCTAGGACCCCAGCAGTCCTAGGACCCCAGCAGTCCTAGGACCCCAGCAGTCCTAGGACCCCAGCAGCCCTGGGACCCCAGCAGCCCTGGGACCCCAGCAGCCCTAGGACCCCAGCAGTCCTAGGACCCCAGCAGCCCTGGGACCCCAGCAGCCCTGGGACCCCAGCAGCCCTAGGACCCCAGCAGCCCTGGGACACCATTCACTAACCTCCTAACCTAACATGCAATTGTTCAAATAAATACTAATCCTAATTAGCACCAAATATATTAGTTAACCCTGTTAAGAAAACGCCGTTTTGGCGCCTGTGGCAGAAAACGAGACATATTGTCACGCTACCAAATGATTCACCAACATATATTAATTTAATTACTAATATTAAACACCAGTCTAGGGACTAAAATGAAAATAAGTGGCTAATTATCAGGAGAAAGTGTCAAGCCATAAGGCCTATATAGAATGAATAAAAATATTCACTAAGGCTGGATTTAATTAACAAATCAAAGAGAGAGTTCCTGCAAATTGTCGATAATATGAATTGTTTCAGTATCCATACGGAACGACACGGAACGATAAGGAACGATAAGGAACGACACGGAACGATAAGGAACGACACGGAACGATAAGGAACGACACGGAACGATAAGGAACGACACGGAACCACATGGAACGGGTATAAGCGTCTATTAATAATTGAATAAGCATTAAGTCACTGTCATGTCTGCTATATATCTGTTGTGTGGATCTCTACAATGTAACCTTTTGAGTAGGTGATATTGTGACGAAATGACATGTTGCAGCGTCCTGACTGGTCGTCCCCACGACTTGTGGCGACGACCATCAGCATCATGGGATGGTTAGGTTACGGAGGAGGGAGGGAGGGAGAGAGGGAGAGAGAGGGAGGGAGGGAGGGAGGGAAGTAGTGAGGGAGGGAGGGAGGGAGAGAGGGAGAGAGAGGGAGGGAGGGAGGGAGAGAGAGGGAGGGAGAGAGGGAGAGAGAGAGAGGGAGGGAGGGAGGGAAGGTTAGGTTAGGGAGGGAAGTAGTGAGGGAGGGAGGGAGGGAGGGAGGGAGGGAGGGAGGGAGGGAGGGAGGGAGGGAGGGAGAGAGGGAGAGAGAGGGAGGGAGGGAGGGAGAGAGAGAGAGGGAGGGAGAGAGGGAGAGAGAGAGAGGGAGGGAGAGAGGGAGAGAGAGAGAGGGAGAGAGGGAGGGAGGGAAGGTTAGGTTAGGGAGGGAAGTAGTGAGGGAGGGAGGGAGGGAGAGAGGGAGAGAGAGGGAGGGAGGGAGGGAGGGAGAGAGAGGGAGGGAGGGAGGGAGGGAGGGAGGGAGGGAGGGAGGGAGGGAGGGAGAGAAAGAGAGCCCGCCAGCCAACCCGGAGTTAAGATTCAACACCGGCAAAATAAACCTTGAAGGTTGTGTATTCAAGGATAACGGTGATCAATACTGTGTGGCTGTGGGTGTGGCTGTGGGTGTGGCTGAGGGTGTGTGTGTGGCTGTGGGTGTGGCTATGGCTGTGTGTGTGTGGCTGTGGGTGTGGCTATGGCTGTGGATGTGGGTGTGGGAGATGGTGTAGCTGTGGGAGATTGTGTGGCTGTGGCTGTGGTGGTGTGGCTGTGGGTGTGGCTGTGGCTGTGGTGGTGTGGCTGTGGGTGTGGCTGTGGCTGTGGGAGATGGTGTGGCTGTGGTTACCGAGTACATTCCTGTTTTACTCTATTCCCCGCACATAAGAGCCATAACTTTAAGATTATATATTCCATGAAGCATGATGAAGAAATTTTAAATGTTTAAGGAAGAAGCCTCAGATGACATTTGACGGCAATTATGATTTTTGTTTGTTTGGGATGAGGTTCTAAGCTTTTATAAATATGGCGGAGGTGGAGAGCTTTCCCGCCATAGGGGGCGGGGCTGTGGTGCATTGTGGGTGCAGCGCCAGCCGTCTCCTGATTGGTCAGTGACGGGGGTGTGTGTCGTTGTTGACCAATGGCTTGGAGCTCAGGGCGTGACGTTGCATGACGTCAGGCGCCCTCAGCTCTTGGCGGGAAAGCTGCCCTTGTGACGAACCGAACAAATAGGCCTCCGGAGGACATTATTCGGCCAAGCTTACTGGCCCAGAGGACGATGAAGACCCGTTATCTCTATAGAGTGTCCAGAGGACGAGGACGACCCGTTATCTCTATAGAGTGCAGAGGTCGAGGAAGACCCGTTATCTCTATAGAGTGCAGAGGACGAGGAAGACCCGTTATCTCTATAGAGGGTCCAGAGGACGAGGAAGACCCGTTATCTCTATAGAGGGTCCAGAGGACGAGGGAGACCCGTTATCTCTATAGAGGGTCCAGAGGACGAGGGAGACCCGTTATCTCTATAGAGGGTCCAGAGGACGAAGAAGACCCGTTATCTCTATAGAGGGTCCAGAGGACGAGGAAGACCCGTTATCTCTAGTGTGTGCAGCGGAGTGGACCTATGAGGAACCGGGCCCCACCTATCATCGGGGCATGGAATCCACAACTCACGTAGCGGTGTGATAAGGTAGACAATCTTTCCCTCCCAATTGTTCCTTGGGTTGGGTTATACTTTAAGGAGTGATAACATTAGATTTAACGTGAAGAGACTTTTAAACTCATTGATATGTACGGATATACTGTGTGTGTGTGTTTGTATATATATATATATATATATATATATATATATATATATATATATATATATATATATATATATATATATATATATATATATATATATACAACTTTAGAACACTTTCCCACCAGGAGACTCGAACCCTAGCCAGCACAGAAGCCTTCCAGCAACTGGCATAACAGGTACGCCTTAACCCTCTTCCTTAACCCTTAACCAATATATATATATATATATATATTGTGACAATAATCTCCTTCAAGAGATTGAGCCTGCTCTTCCCTCCACAAACACGTCGTTGAAATTATATAAAACGACTATGGAAGACATGTCCAACAACAACAACAACAACACCAGCAAGGCTTGCCAGGGTGAGCAAAACGTATGCAGCCAGCCACCTGTTCGGACTCAAACCACCAAACTACATGTTGATCGCTACCGGCTCCGCTGATTGGTCGCCGGTCTGGCTGCACCTGCACTCGCCCCCCCATACTACTTGATGTCTGGGGTCGCCCCAACCTCCTACCTCAGAATGTTCAGTGCTCTCGTTGTCACCACTCCTCCCGGCTAGACGCTAGCGTGTACTGAGAGAAGTGGTGGCTTAAAGCCAATATTCCAACACCTCCCATTTACTTTTGTATTGCACTTCTTGTTATTTTGCCTTAACGTAACTTTTCATTGTGTCATTTAAGTATTCTTATTATTTTGATTGATTTTATTATAAGAATTTGTTTGTGCATTTTATTCATGTTTTGATTTAATTAACGTAATTAAAATTTCATTGTTAAAGTTTACTTGTGTTTTGTGTGTCTTCTCCTTACCTTACCACAGACGAAGTTCCAGTTTTTTCTATTTTTTTTTTATAACTATGTGACGAGGCCATACCCCTAGCCTTAAACAGCCGAACACCAACGCGTTACCGTCACAATATATATATATATGACTGAAAACTCACACCTCAGAGTGACTCGAACCCATACTCCCAGGAGCAACACAACTGGTATCTACAGGACGCCTTAATCATTCAGGCTTGTTCGCATTTGTGTTCCTCACGTGTGCCCCAAAGAATGAGGTGATTTGATAAAATGCTATGCCCAAGATTACCATCCGAGTGCCGGCGGGGAAGTGGTTCAAATAGCTTCGGCTATCACTTCCTTTTGTCCGGTCGTGATGGTCAAGCGGATTAAGGCGTCCTGTAGATACCAGTTGCGTTGCTCCTGGGAGTATGGGTTCGAGTCACTTCTGGGGTGTGAGTTTTCAGTCGCATATAGTCCTGGGGACCATTCAGGCTTGTTCGCATATATATATATATATATATATATATATATATATATATATATATATATATATATATATATATACACGAGCAGTATATAGGTACCTGGAAGTTAGACAACTGCTACAGGCTGCTTCCTGGAGGCGTGTGTGTGTGTGGGGGGGGAGGGGGGGGTTGTGGCTCCTAACCTACCAGAGAACCCAAAACAGAAAACGAAAAAGCTAAAAAGCCTCAACCCGAGGCTTCAGCTTGAAGGACATAATCCCAACCGGCTTCATACCGCTGCTGCCCACGACGATTGACAAGGCCCGCAGCTCAAGGACTTCCAGCGGGTCTCGAACACCGCTCCCAGACGATCACCGTCTCCTCAGACCCCAAGACTGGAGCCTGGGAACTAATCACCAGGAGACACTACAGCCTCACGAGGGCCGGTGATGGGCCCCGGGGCCCCGACAACACACGGACAGGGAGATGTAATTGCCAGCCTGTGGCCCCCAAGTCCGGCGGGGCCAGCTTGTGGCCCCCAAGTCCGCCGGGGCCAGCTTTTTATGGGTCGTGGACAGAATCACAAAATGCCATTACCCTCTTGGTTCACGACTCTCCGCCAGGCAGGGGGGTCATGGGGACAGCTTCACGACTCTCCGCCAGGCAGGAGAGGTCATGGGGACAGCTTCATGACTCTCCGCCAGGCAGGAGAGGTCATGGGGACAGCTTCACGACTCTCCGCCAGGCAGGGGGGTCATGGGGACAGCTTCATGACTCTCCGCCAGGCAGGAGAGGTCATGGGGACAGCTTCATGACTCTCCGCCAGGCAGGGGAGGTCATGGGGACAGCTTCATGACTCCGCCAGGCAGGGGGGTCATGGGACAGCTTCATAACTCTCCGCCACGCAGGAGAGGTCATGGGGACAGCTTCATGACTCTCTACAGGCAGGGGAGGTCATGGGGACAGCTTCATGACTCTCCGCCAGGCAGGAGAGGTCATGGGACAGCTTCATGACTCTCCGCCAGGCAGGAGAGGTCATGGGACAGCTTCATGACTCTCCGCCAGGCAGGAGAGGTCATGGGACAGCTTCATGACTCTCCGCCAGGCAGGAGAGTCATGGGGACAGCTTCATGACTCTCCGCCAGGCAGGAGAGGTCATGGGGACAGCTTCATGACTCTCCGCCACGCAGGAGAGGTCATGGGGACAGCTTCATGACTCTCCGCCACGCAGGAGAGGTCATGGGGACAGCTTCATGACTCTCCGCCAGGCAGGGGAGGTCATGGGGACAGCTTCATGACTCTCCGCCAGGCAGGAGAGGTCATGGGACAGCTTCATGACTCTCCGCCAGGCAGGAGAGTCATGGGGACAGCTTCATGACTCTCCGCCAGGCAGGGGAACTCATGCGGACAGCTTCATGACTCTCCGCCAGGCAGGAGAGTCATGGGGACAGCTTCATGACTCTCCGCCAGGCAGGGGAGGTCATGGGGACAGCTTCATGACTCTCCGCCAGGCAGGAGAGGTCATGGGACAGCTTCATGACTCTCCGCCAGGCAGGAGAGTCATGGGGACAGCTTCATGACTCCGCCAGGCAGGAGAGGTCATGGGGACAGCTTCATGACTCCGCCACGCAGGAGAGGTCATGGGGACAGCTTCATGACTCTCCGCCACGCAGGAGAGGTCATGGGGACAGCTTCATGACTCTCCGCCAGGCAGGGGAGGTCATGGGGACAGCTTCATGACTCTCCGCCAGGCAGGGGAGGTCATGGGACAGCTTCATAACTCTCCGCCAGACAGGAGAGGTCATGGGACAGCTTCATGACTCTCCGCCAGGCAGGAGAGGTCATGGGGACAGCTTCATGACTCTCTACAGGCAGGGGAGGTCATGGAGACAGCTTCATGACTCTCCGCCAGGCAGGAGAGGTCATGGGGACAGCTTTATGACTCTCCGCCAGGCAGGGGGGTCATGGGGACAGCTTCATGACTCTCCGCCAGGCAGGGGGGTCATGGGGACAGCTTCATGACTCTCCGCCAGGCAGGAGAGGTCATGGGACAGCTTCATGACTCTCCGCCAGGCAGGGGGGTCATGGGACAGCTTCATAACTCTCCGCCAGGCAGGAGAGGTCATGGGGACAGCTTCATGACTCTCCGCCACGCAGGAGAGGTCATGGGGACAGCTTCATGACTCTCCGCCAGGCAGGGGAGGTCATGGGGACAGCTTCATGACTCTCCGCCAGGCAGGGGAGGTCATGGGACAGCTTCATAACTCTCCGCCAGGCAGGAGAGGTCATGGGACAGCTTCATGACTCTCCGCCAGGCAGGAGAGGTCATGGGGACAGCTTCATGACTCTCTACAGGCAGGGGAGGTCATGGAGACAGCTTCATGACTCTCCGCCAGGCAGGAGAGGTCATGGGGACAGCTTCATGACTCTCCGCCAGGCAGGGGGGTCATGGGGACAGCTTCATGACTCTCCGCCAGGCAGGGGGTCATGGGGACAGCTTCATGACTCTCCGCCAGGCAGGAGAGGTCATGTGACAGCTTCATGACTCTCCGCCAGGCAGGGGGGTCATGGGGACAGCTTCATGACTCTCCGCCAGGCAGGAGAGGTCATTGGACAGCTTCATGACTCTCCGCCAGGCAGGGGAGGTCATGGGGACAGCTTCATGACTCTCCGCCAGGCAGGAGAGGTCATGGGACAGCTTCATGACTCTCCGCCAGGCAGGAGAGGTCATGGGACAGCTTCATAACTCTCCGCCAGGCAGGAGAGGTCATGGGGACAGCTTCATGACTCTCCGCCATGCAGGGGAGGTCATGGGGACAGCTTCATGACTCTCCGCCAGGCAGGAGAGGTCATGGGACAGCTTCATGACTCTCCGCCAGGCAGGAGAGGTCATGGGACAGCTTCATAACTCTCCGCCAGGCAGGAGAGGTCATGGGGACAGCTTCATGACTCTCCGCCAGGCAGGGGGGTCATGGGGACCGCTTCATGACTCTCCGCCAGGCAGGGGAAGTCATGGGGACAGCTTCATGACTCTCCGCCAGGCAGGAGAGGTCATGGGGACAGCTTCATGACTCTCCGCCAGGCAGGGGAAGTCATGGAGACAGCTTCATGACTCTCCGCCAGGCAGGGGAGGTCATGGGGACAGCTTCATGACTCTCCGTCAGGCACGGGAAGTCATGGGGACAGCTTCATGACTCTCCGCCAGGCACGGGAAGTCATGGGGACAGCTTCATGACTCTCCGCCAGGCAGGAGAGGTCATGGGGACAGCTTCATGACTCCGCCAGGCAGGGGAGGTCATGGGGACAGTTTCATGACTCTCCGCCAGGCAGGGGAGGTCATGGAGACAGCTTCATGACTCTCCGCCAGGCAGGAGAGGTCATGGGAACAGCTTCATGACACTCCGCCTGGCAGGGGAGGTCATGGGACAGCTTCATGACTCTCCGCCAGGCAGGGGAGGTCATGGGACAGCTTCATGACTCTCCGCCAGGCAGGGGAGGTCATGGGGACAGCTTCATGACTCTGCGCCAGGCAGGAGAGTCATGGGGACAGCTTCATGACTCTCCGCCAGGCACGGGAGGTCATGGGGACAGCTTCATGACTCTCCGCCAGGCAGGAGAGTCATGGGGACAGCTTCATGACTCTCCGCCAGGCACGGGAGGTCATGGGGACAGCTTCATGACTCTCCGCCAGGCAGGAGTCATGGGGACAGCTTCATGACTCTCCGCCAGGCACGGGAAGTCATGGGGACAGCTTCATGACTCTCCGCCAGACAGGGGAAGCCACGGACACAACTTCATGGTCCACTCCGCCAGGCAGGGGAAGCCACGGACACAGCTTCATGGGGAGGCCACGGAGACAGCTTCATGGCCACCACAGCCTGGAGAAAGCACGGAGCCCTGGACAAACAACTGCTATCATTAACACAGGAGGACAAAAGTATGCCACTAAGCCAGTACCAGAACTAAGAGGCATGAGTTGCAAGGAAATTGCACAAAAACTTGCATGCCGTCACTCGCATCATTCCGCATACTCGGTACTTTGGGTTTATGACGGAATATGCGGCGTGAGGCGGCGTAGGTGTTTCAACAGGTGAGAGGCGGGACCAAGGAGCCGAAGCTCAACCCCCTGCAAGCACAACTAGGTGAGTACACTTGACTCGGTATGCACACTTGGTTGAACGGACGCTATTACACTGAACGGACGCTATTACTGAACGGACGCTATTACACTGAACGGACGCTATTACTGAACGGACGCTATTACACTGAACGGACGCTATTACTGAACGGACGCTATTACACTGAACGGACGCTATTACTGAACGGACGCTATTACACTGAACGGACGCTATTACTGAACGGACGCTATTACACTGAACGGACGCTATTACTGAACGGACGCTATTACACTGAACGGACGCTATTACTGAACGGACGCTATTACACTGAACGGACGCTATTACTGAACGGACGCTATTACACTGAACGGACACCATCACACTGACCGAACACCACCACACTGACCGAACACCATCACACTGACCGAACACCATCACACTGACCGAACACCATCACACTGACCGAACACCATCACACTGACCGAACACCATCACACTGACCGAACACCATCACACTGACCGAACACCACCACACTGACCGAACACCATCACACTGACCGAACACCACACTGACCGAACACCATCACACTGACCGAACACCATCACACTGAACGGACGCCATCACATTGAACGGACGCCATCACACTGACCGAACACCACCACACTGACCGAACACCATCACACTGACCGAACACCATCACACTGACCGAACACCACACTGACCGAACACCATCACACTGACCGAACACCATCACACTGACCGAACACCACCACACTGACCGAACACCACCACACTGACCGAACACCACACTGAAAAGCCTCGATAATCACCCAACTGCCATTAAGATGTTCCCAGATAATCTGGACATAATATTTCAAGATATAAAAATGTCCTCGTATAAGGTTGCACTTTCAAAATTTATGTCTCGTGTCCCTCACTTAATGACATGGTTTAATAGCGCGTAAAATATCCTGTTGCCTTCGACGACGTTAGTAAGAGTAATACAAGCTTCCTTGGAGCTGATTCATCACCAGACTGAACTAGCTGGTTCATCACCAGACTGAACTAGCTGGTTCATCACCAGACTGAACTAGCTGGTTCATCACCAGACTGAACTAGCTGGTTCATCAAAAGACTGAACTAGCTGATTCATCACCAGACTGAACTAGCTGGTTCATCACCAGACTGAACTAGCTGATTCATCACCAGACTGAACTAGCTGGTTCATCACCAGGATGAACTAACTAGTTCATCACCAGACTGAACTAGCTGGTTCATCACCAGACTGAACTAGCTGGTTCATCACCAGACTGAACTAGCTGATTCATCACCAGACTGAACTAGCTGGTTCATCACCAGACTGAACTAGCTGGTTCATCACCAGACTGAACTAGCTGGTTCATCACCAGACTGAACTAGCTGGTTCATCACCAGACTGAACTAGCTGGTTCATCACCAGACTGAACTAGCTGGTTCATCACCAGACTGAACTAGCTAGTTCATCACCAGACTGAACTAGCAGGTTCATCACCAGACTGAACTAGCTGATTCATCACCAGACTGAACTAGCTGATTCATCACCAGACTGAACTAGCTAGTTCATCACCAGACTGAACTAGCAGGTTCATCACTAGGTTGAATTGAAAGTAATGTTGAAACTCTTGACATTGTCAACTGCACAAGGAACTCATATTAATGCGATTCATCAATGAGTAAATCACTAGGAGCCATAAGGAGGATTCGAACCGACGCGCAAGGTACTCCCAGGCACACGGCTGAGACCACTACACCATGACAAGGTCACGGAATGCAATATGGCATTCGATTGCACCCTCTAGGGTTTCTGAAGCTTCCATTGGTCCGGGTTTCACACTATGCCCCCCATGCGCTTTGGTCCCCTGACCCCTTGGCCCCCCTTGACCCCTGGGGCCATGATCCTTGGGGCCATGATCCCTGGACCCCGAGGTCCACCTCCAGCGCCTCTCCTCGAGTCCACAAATCACATTAACGTCAGACATCAATGAGAAATGTTGGTGTTGGAGGCTGACCCTCAGTGGCCAGGATGGTGCAGTGCCTCACTAGTGCCTCACTAGTGTCTCACTAGTGCCTCACTAGTGTCTCACTAGTGCCTCACTACAAATGAGTCTCACTAACATTTCGAACATTTATTTGTTTGCTGTCTGTTCAATTAGGACTCTTAGCTCAACTGGCATGTTACAGGTTCCAGCATACAATCTTCCTGATAAATACTTCACACACACACACACACACACACACACACACACACACACACACACACACACACACACACTTCTCAATCATTCTCTGTGTCCCCTCCTTCACTCCTGTGTAATATAACTACCTGCTCCCCCCCATTCTGGAGGACAGGTTGTGAACGCGTTTCAACCAAACCAACTGTAAACAAAACAGAATTGGAAGGTCCACCTTCCCAGCTAAAGTCAATGTAGACAACACCCTTACTGCTCAATAGTCAAGGGAGTCCTTCCCCTAGCCCAGACCCCCCTCCCCACAAAGAGGGGGGGTGGAGGACCCCCTCCCCACAGGGGGGGGGGGGAGGGGTTTCTCTTATGCTACATCCTATCAGCTTTTCCTCAGGTTGGCGATGGCGCCTTACTGAAGTGGCTGATAAGACGGATTTTTTTTTTCAATACGTGAGAGGAGATTGGCTTCTAAATTTAGAAACTTAATTTTTGCTCCTGTCTTACTTACTCCTGATAGACCGTGTCTCACTGTACAGCTTCACTACCTCCCTGAGGGCTGCTGCTGCCTCACTGTACAGCTTCACTACCATCCTGAGAGCTGCTGCTGCCTCACTGTACAGCTTCACTACCTTCCTGAGAGCTGCTGCTGCCTCACTGTACAGCTTCACTACCATCCTGAGAGCTGCTGCTGTCTCACTGTACAGCTTCACTACCTCCCTGAGGGCTGCTGCTGCCTCACTGTACAGCTTCACTACCATCCTGAGAGCTGCTGCTGCCTCACTGTACAGCTTCACTACCTCCCTGAGACCTGCCTCACGGCACAGCTTCACTACCTCCCTGAGGGCTGCTGCTGCCTCACGGTACAGCTTCACTACCTCCCTGAGACCTGCTGCCTCACGGTACAGCTTCACTACCTCCCTGAGGGGCTGCTGCCTCACTGTACAGCTTCACTACCTTCCCTGAGGGGCTGCTGCTGCCTCACGGTACAGCTTCACTACCACCCTGAGGGGCTGCTGCCTCACTGTACAGCTTCACTACCTCCCTGAGGCCTGCTGGTGTCTCACTGTACAGTTTCACTACCTCCCTGAGGGTTGCTGGTGTCTCACTGTACAGCTTCACTACCTCCCTGAGAGGCTGCTGCTGCCTCACTGTACAGCTTCACTACCTCCCTGAGGGCTGCTGCTGCCTCACTGTACAGCTTCACTACCTCCCTGAGGCCTGCTGGTGTCTCACTGTACAGCTTCACTACCTCCCTGAGGGCTGCTGCTGCTTCACTGTACAGCTTCACTACCACCCTGAGGGGCTGCTGTCTCACTGTACAGCTTCACTACCTCCCTGAGGCCTGCTAGTGTCTCACTGTACAGCTTCACTACCTCCCTAAGGCCTGCTGCTGCCTCACTGTACAGCTTCACTACCTCCCTGAGGGGTTGCTGCCTCACTGTACAGCTTCACTACCTCCCTGAGGCCTGCTGCCTCACTGTACAGCTTCACTACCTCCCTAAGGGGCTGCTGTCTCACTGTACAGCTTCACTACCTCCCTGAGGGGCTGCTGCTGCCTCACTGTACAGCTTCACTACCTCCCTGAGGGGCTGCTGTCTCACTGTACAGCTTCACTACCTCCCTGAGGGGCTGCTGCTGCCTCACTGTACAGCTTCACTACCTCCCTGAGGGGCTGCTGTCTCACTGTACAGCTTCACTACCTCCCTGAGGGGCTGCTGGTGCCTCACTGTACAGCTTCACTACCTCCCTGAGGGGCTGCTGCCTCACTGTACAGCTTCACTACCTCCCTGAGGCCTGCTGCTGCCTCACTGTACAGCTTCACTACCACCCTGAGACCTGCTGCTGCCTCACTGTACAGCTTCACTACCTCCCTGAGGCCTGCTGCTGCCTCACTGTACAGCTTCACTACCTCCCTGAGGCCTGCTGCTGCCTCACTGTACAGCTTCACTACCTCCCTGAGGCCTGCTGCTGGCTCACTGTACAGCTTCACTACCTCCCTGAGGCCTGCTGCTGCCTCACTGTACAGCTTCACTACCTCCCTGAGGCCTGCTGCTGCCTCATTGTACAGCTTCACTACCTCCCTGAGGGGCTGCTGGTGCCTCACTGTACAGCTTCACTACCTCCCTGAGGGGCTGCTGCCTCACTGTACAGCTTCACTACGTCCCTGAGGGGCTGCTGCTGCCTCACTGTACAGCTTCACTACCTCCCTGAGGCCTGCTGCTGCCTCACTGTACAGCTTCACTACCACCCTGAGACCTGCTGCTGCCTCACTGTACAGCTTCACTACCTCCCTGAGGCCTGCTGCTGCCTCACTGTACAGCTTCACTACCTCCCTGAGGCCTGCTGCTGCCTCACTGTACAGCTTCACTACCTCCCTGAGGCCTGCTGCTGCCTCACTGTACAGCTTCACTACCTCCCTGAGACCTGCTGCTGCCTCACTGTACAGCTTCACTACCTCCCTGAGACCTGCTGCTGCCTCACTGTACAGCTTCACTACCTCCCTGAGGCCTGCTGCTGCCTCACTGTACAGCTTCACTACCTCCCTGAGGCCTGCTGCTGCCTCATTGTACAGCTTCACTACCTCCCTGAGGGGCTGCTGGTGCCTCACTGTACAGCTTCACTACCTCCCTGAGGGGCTGCTGCCTCACTGTACAGCTTCACTACGTCCCTGAGGGGCTGCTGCTGCCTCACTGTACAGCTTCACTACCTCCCTGAGGCCTGCTGCTGCCTCACTGTACAGCTTCACTACCACCCTGAGACATGCTGCTGCCTCACTGTACAGCTTCACTACCTCCCTGAGGCCTGCTGCTGCCTCACTGTACAGCTTCACTACCTCCCTGAGGCCTGCTGCTGCCTCACTGTACAGCTTCACTACCTCCCTGAGGCCTGCTGCTGCCTCACTGTACAGCTTCACTACCTCCCTGAGACCTGCTGCTGCCTCACTGTACAGCTTCACTACCTCCCTGAGACCTGCTGCTGCCTCACTGTACAGCTTCACTACCTCCCTGAGGCCTGCTGCTGCCTCACTGCACAGCTTCACTACCTCCCTGAGGCCTGCTGCTGCCTCACTGTACAGCTTCACTACCTCCCTGAGGCCTGCTGCTGCCTCACTGTACAGCTTCACTACCTCCCTGAGGCCTGCTGCTGCCTCACTGTACAGCTTCACTACCTCCCTGAGGCCTGCTGCTGCCTCACTGTACAGCTTCACTACCTCCCTGAGGCCTGCTGCTGCCTCACTGTACAGCTTCACTACCTCCCTGAGGCCTGCTGCTGCCTCACTGTACAGCTTCACTACCTCCCTGAGACCTGCTGCTGCCTCACTGTACAGCTTCACTACCTCCCTGAGGCCTGCTGCTGCCTCACTGTACAGCTTCACTACCTCCCTGAGGCCTGCTGCTGCCTCACTGTACAGCTTCACTACCTCCCTGAGGCCTGCTGCTGCCTCACTGTACAGCTTCACTACCTCCCTGAGGCCTGCTGCTGCCTCACTGTACAGCTTCACTACCTCCCTGAGGCCTGCTGCTGCCTCACTGTACAGCTTCACTACCTCCCCGAGGCCTGCTGCTGCCTCACTGTACAGCTTCACTACCTCCCTGAGGCCTGCTGCTGCCTCACTGTACAGCTTCATTACCTCCCTGAGGCCTGCTGCTGCCTCACTGTACAGCTTCACTACCTCCCTGAGGCATGCTGCTGCCTCACTGTACAGCTTCACTACCTCCCTGAGGCCTGTTGCTGTTTATACTGCTGTTCCATCTAACTGTGATGACACTGTGCCCATTGGTGGTCATGTTTCCCGTGCAACCTTCCTTCCGTCAGCAGTGTTGCATCGGCTTGGCGCAGTCTTTTGCCATAAACTTTTCATGTCTGGAACATGGCCTCGCACATGAGCTCCTCCAGGTCTTGGGCCCGGGCGGGCCGGGGTGTCTATACGTTATATATATATGTATATACATATATATCAGGGTGTGTATATACCCACCCTCACACCATAAACATTGAAGGGAGTAAAAAACATTCTTTTGGTGGTGGTGGGGGGGGGGGGGTCTGAAGAGGGTAGCATGGGCAGAGGTACCAATTAAGCATCCCAGGATCCCAGCATCTCAGCATCCCAGTATCCCAGGATCTCAGCATCCCAGGATCCCAGCATCCCAGGATCCCAGCATCCCAGGATCTCAGCATCCCAGGATCCCAGCATCCCAGGATCCCAGGATCTC
>NC_091234.1:19102042-19134542 GCF_040958095.1 Procambarus clarkii | reverse complement strand
AGGTACACACGGGTGGTACAGGTACACACGGGTGGTACAGGTACACACTGGTGGTACAGGTACACACACACACACACACGGGTGGTACAGGTACACACACACACACACACGGGTGGTACAGGTACACACGGGTGGTACAGGTACACACGGGTGGTACAGGTACACACGGGTGGTACAGGTACACACACACACACGGGTGGTACAGGTACACACACACACACACACACGGGTGGTACAGGTACACACACACACACGGGTGGTACAGGTACACACGGGTGGTACAGGTACACACACACACACACACACGGGTGGTACAGGTACACACGGGTGGTACAGGTACACACGGGTGGTACAGGTACACACGGGTGGTACAGGTACACACGGGTGGTACAGGTACACACGGGTGGTACAGGTACACACGGGTGGTACAGGTACACACGGGTGGTACAGGTACACACGGGTGGTACAGGTACACACGGGTGGTACAGGTACACACGGGTGGTACAGGTACACACGGGTGGTACAGGTACACACGGGTGGTACAGGTACACACGGGTGGTACAGGTACACACGGGTGGTACAGGTACACACGGGTGGTACAGGTACACACACACACACACACACGGGTGGTACAGGTACACACGGGTGGTACAGGTACACACACACACACACACGGGTGGTACAGGTACACACGGGTGGTACAGGTACACACGGGTGGTACAGGTACACACGGGTGGTACAGGTACACACACACACACACGGGTGGTACAGGTACACACGGGTGGTAAAGGTACACACGGGTGGTACAGGTACACACGGGTGGTACAGGTACACACACACACACACACGGGTGGTACAGGTACACACGGGTGGTACAGGTACACACACACACACACGGTACAGGTACACACACACACACACACACGGGTGGTACAGGTACACACTGGTGGTACAGGTACACACACACACACACACGGGTGGTACAGGTACACACTGGTGGTACAGGTACACACACACACACACACGGGTGGTACAGGTACACACTGGTGGTACAGGTACACACACACACACACACGGGTGGTACAGGTACACACACACACACACACGGGTGGTACAGGTACACACACACACACACACGGGTGGTACAGGTACACACGGGTGGTACAGGTACACACGGGTGGTACAGGTACACACGGGTGGTACAGGTACACACGGGTGGTACAGGTACACACGGGTGGTACAGGTACACACGGGTGGTACAGGTACACACACACACACACACGGGTGGTACAGGTACACACACACACACACACGGGTGGTACAGGTACACACACACACACACACGGGTGGTACAGGTACACACGGGTGGTACAGGTACACACGGGTGGTACAGAGAGTAATTAAGAAACAAACCAGTTTTAAGAATATCAATAAACATGTAAGATGAACAACAGGCAAGAGACAGAACGGTAAGAGTCAAATGACAAGTAAGAATAGAACGAAGATAAGAATTAGAAGAAAGATAAAAATAAGATAAAAAGATAAGAATATGAAACAGGATAAGAACAAGAGAGTGGCACAGATCTTAAGTCAGATTCCAAGAACACAAAAGAAGTGTTAAGTCAGCAGACACAAACAATACTCTCCTGAGTCACGTTAGGAACTCTAAATCATCTTATTGATCATCTTATTGATCATCTTATTGATCATCTTATTGATCATCTTATTGATCATCTACTCATCACAGACGCCATCTTGTTGCCTCGGCTGGTACCTGGGGTATACATATATACCCAGGTATACATGGGTATATACATATACATATATACATATATGTATATGTACCTGGGGTATACATATATATCCAGGTATCATATATTATTAAATATGACAGAAAAAGTAAGATTAATAATTCTAATACGAATTTTCTCAATATTTCTTATGTTTCTTTTCGCTGTCGATGGTAATTGAAAAATCAGTTTTCCAAAATTCATTTTTATTTCTAGTCTGACGCGACACTTGAACGCGTTTCGTAATAACTTATTACATTTTCAAAGACTTTAGTTTACACACACACACAACTATAACCTGCAAACACTAAACAGAGTTCTACTATGCTATGAACCTTAGTCTTGGCTTTGATGCTCTTGACTCTTCCCTTTCACAGTACACATTCTAATTTAGACTCAAATTAAGAAGGTTGCTCCAACTTTGTAAACAAACGTGATCTGACTTGGGCTTTACCCGTCTCTCATCCCTACCCCTTTTTCTTACTAGGGGGTCAACATTACCAGGGGTCAACATTACCAGGGGTCAACATTACCAGGGGTCAACATTACCTGGGGGTCAACATTACCAGGGGTCAACATTACCAGGGGGTCAACATTACCAGGGGTCAACATTACCAGGGGTCAACATTACCAGGGGGTCAACATTACCAGGGGGTCAACATTACCAGGGGTCAACATTACCAGGGGGTCAACATTACCAGGGGGTCAACATTACCAGGGGGTCAACATTACCAGGGGGTCAACATTACCAGGGGTCAACATTACCAGGGGGTCAACATTACCAGGGGGTCAACATTACCAGGGGTCAACATTACCAGGGGTCAACATTACCAGGGGGGTCAACATTACCAGGGGGTCAACATTACCAGGGGTCAACATTACCAGGGGTCAACATTACCAGGGGGTCAACATTACCAGGGGGTCAACATTACCAGGGGGTCAACATTACCAGGGGTCAACATTACCAGGGGTCAACATTACCAGGGGTCAACATTACCAGGGGGTCAACATTACCAGGGGGTCAACATTACCAGGGGTCAACATTACCAGGGGTCAACCTTACCAGGGGGTCAACATTACCAGGGGGTCAACATTACCAGGGGGTCAACATTACCAGGGGTCAACATTACCAGGGGGTCAACATTACCAGGGGGTCAACATTACCAGGGGGTCAACATTACCAGGGGGTCAACATTACCAGGGGGTCAACATTACCAGGGGGTCAACATTACCAGGGGTCAACATTACCAGGGGTCAACATTACCAGGGGTCAACATTACCAGGGGGTCAACATTACCAGGGGTCAACATTACCAGGGGGTCAACATTACCAGGTGTCAACATTACCAGGGGTCAACATTACCTGGGGGTCAACATTACCAGGGGTCAACATTACCAGGGGTCAACATTACCAGGGGGTCAACATTACCAGGGGGTCAACATTACCAGGGGGTCAACATTACCAGGGGTCAACATTACCAGGGGTCAACATTACCAGGGGTCAACATTACCAGGGGGTCAACATTACCAGGGGTCAACATCACCAGGGGGTCAACATTACCAGGGGGTCAACATTACCAGGGGGTCAACATTACCAGGGGGTCAACATTACCAGGGGTCAACATTACCAGGGGGTCAACATTACCAGGGGGTCAACATTACCAGGGGTCAACATTACCAGGGGGTCAACATTACCAGGGAAGTAATACCCCCTCCATGACACCTCCTTCTGACCATCTTGTCTCGTACAAGCAACTCATCAATCATCTAATATCAAGATGACTGTTGCATCTATGTTGTAAACATGTAAGGAAGGCAATTCATCAAGATGATGAGTCTCGTGCTCTAATTACTCCATCTTGCAACCACCCACGACGATGAGGGGCATCAGCTTGGTCATTTTTAAATTGTTAATTCCTGGAAAATGCATTGCCTGAGGTCCAAGGAGCGGGTTTATTAAATCTTGAGATGGTCCGAGACGGCAAACTTTGAAATTCTCAGGCAAATTTGACCCAAATTGGCCGCACAGGTCAGGGTTCAGGCAAGCGTAGAAAGCTGGCGTAGCCAAGCTTTATAGTGTTAGAATTTTACTGATTTTTAATGACACATGTGTAATATATGTGGCATTCTTAACATGTGTGTGTGTGTGTGTGTGTGTGTGTGTGTGTGTGTGTGTGTGTGTGTGTGTGTGTGTGTGTGTGTGTGTGTGTGTGTGTGTGTGCGTGTTCGTTCGAAGACATCACGAAGACTGACCACACCTATTATGACTCTACCATAAGACATTATTCAGTATAGGCCGACAGATTCCTTAGCTATTAATTTTCAGACTCTTAAATACATTACCTCCAAAACTTGAGTGTGGAATATATTATTTATACAGATATATTCCAGCTTGGAAAATATTAGTGGCCGCTATATTCAGCTGGTCTTATATTCTAGTGTGAATGACATATTCTGGAATGTTTCAACAAAGTTGTGGAATTAGCAGGACCTTAGTCTGAGTTTGTGAAACTTGGGTAGAGAACTCCGTAGAGTTTATTGGCACGTGATTTTTAATTTCCTGAAGACATTAGCGCGGGTCGACTTCCACTACACATGAAGACACATGGCGGAGGAGGCTGCTAGTTCCCGCCAAGTTAATGTGTATATTATTAATTTATACACATTATTTTGGTGCTAATAGTTGTGTACCCGCCTCCACCACCACGACCACTGCCACCACCACCACCACCACGACCACTGTCTCCAGCACCACCCCTGCCACCACCACCACCACCCCTGCCTCCACCACCACCACCACCCCTGCCTCCACCACCACCACCACCCCTGCCACCACCACCACCACCACCCCTGCCACCACCACCACCACCACCCCTGCCACCACCACCACCACCACCCCTGCCACCACCACCACCACCATACTACTACCCCTGCCACCACCACCACCACCACCACCCCTGCCACCACCACCACCACCACCCCTGCCACCACCACCACCACCACCCCTGCCACCACCACCACCACCACCCCTGCCACCACCACCACCACCACCCCTGCCACCACCACCACCACCATACTACTACCCCTGCCACCACCACCACCACCACCATACTACTACCCCTGCCACCACCACCACCACCACCCCTGCCACCACCACCACCACCACCCCTGCCTCCACCACCACCACCACCTCTGCCTCCACCACCACCACCTCTGCCTCCACCACCACCACCTCTGCCTCCACCACCACCACCCCTGCCTCCACCACCACCACCCTGCCTCCACCACCACCACCCCTGCCTCCACCACCACCCCTGCCACCACCACCACCACCACCCCTGCCTCCACCACCACCACCACCCCTGCCTCCACCACCACCACCACCCCTGCCACCACCACCACCACCACCCCTGCCACCACCACCACCACCACCCCTGCCACCACCACCACCACCACCCCTGCCACCACCACCACCACCATCCCTGCCACCACCACCACCACCACCACCCCTGCCACCACCACCACCACCATACTACTACCCCTGCCACCACCACCACCACCACCCCTGCCACCACCACCACCACCACCCCTGCCACCACCACCACCACCACCCCTGCCACCACCACCACCACCATCCCTGCCACCACCACCACCACCACCACCCCTGCCACCACCACCACCACCACCCCTGCCACCACCACCACCACCACCCCTGCCTCCACCACCACCCTGCCTCCACCACCACCCTGCCTCCACCACCACCCTGCCTCCACCACCACCCTGCCTCCACCACCACCCTGCCTCCACCACCACCCTGCCTCCACCACCACCCCTGCCACCACCACCACCACCACCCCTGCCTCCACCACCACCCTGCCTCCACCACCACCCTGCCTCCACCACCACCACCCCTGCCTCCATCACCACCACCCCTGCCTCCACCACCACCACCACCACCCCAAAGAGAAGGATTTTTTTATTGACAATTATTTCCCAATAACAACATTATGATGGTCAATACAGGGGTTAATACGGTTAGTATTGTCCCCCTCCCCCGCCCCCCCTCACAGGTGGGGGAGGGGCGCATGAAGGGAGGGAGAGGGAGAGAAGAGAGAGGGAGGGGAGATAGGAGCGGCTGAGAAAGAGACAGGGAAGAGGGAGAAAAAAGAGAAGGGAGAAGTGAAAGGAGAGAGAGGGTAGAAAGAATGTAGAGAGAGGGAAGGGAGAGAGGGAGATAAAGAGGAGATAAAGAATGTGATAAAGACGACGACTCCAAGAATATATTCTTGCAGTAACATTAAACCACCACTGCATTCTCAAAACTGAAATTCAACACTCCCCCTCCCCCCAAAATCCTCCCCCCGCCCCACACACGCGAGGCTGGCTAACATCAGAACAGGCTTCATGAACCTGTGTAAGGAATCATTCAGAACCTTGTACACCACATATGTCAGACCAATCCTGGAGTATGCGGCCCCAGCATGGAGCCCGTACCTTATCAAGCACAAGACGAAGCTGGAAAAAGTTCATAGGTATGCCACTAGACTAGTCCCAGAACTAAGAGGCATGAGTTATGAGGAAAGGCTGCAGGAAATGCACCTTACGACACTAGAAGGCTGAAGAGTAAGGGGAGACATGATCACTACCTACAAAATTCTCAGGGGAATTGACAAAGGTATAACAAGTCAGTATACCAGGGAATTAACAAGTCAGTATACCAGAGTATAACAAGTCAGTATACCAGGGAATTAACAAGTCAGCATACCAGAGTATAACAAGTCAGTATACCAGGGATGTAACAAGTCAGTATACCAGGGATATAACAAATCAGTATACCAGGGTATAACAAGTCAGTATACCAGGGATAAAACAAGTCAGTATACCAGGGATAAAACAAGTCAGTATACCAGGGATATAACAAGTCAGTATACCAGGGATATAACAAGTCAGTATACCAGGGATATAACAAGTCAGTATACCAGGGATATAACAAGTCAGTATACCAGGGATATAACAAGTCAGTATACCAGGGATATAACAAGTCAGTATACCAGGGATATAACAAGTCAGTATACCAGGGATATAACAAGTCAGTATACCAGGGATATAACAAGTCAGTATACCAGGGATATAACAAGTCAGTATACCATGGATATAACAAGTCAGTATACCAGGGATATAACAAGGCAGTATACCAGGGATATAACAAGTCAGTATACCAGGGATATAACAAGTCAGTATACCAGGGATATAACAAGTCAGTATACCAGGGTATAACAAGTCAGTATACCAGGGATATAACAAGTCAGTATACCAGGGATATAACAAGTCAGTATACCAGGGATATAACAAGTCAGTATACCAGGGTATAACAAGTCAGTATACCAGGGTATAACAAGTCAGTATACCAGGGATATAACAAGTCAGTATAAACAGAATAACTTGAGTGGGTCTCCCAGCCACCTAGTATCAGCTTAATATCAGCCAAGACCAGGCGGCCTCTGGTTCCCTCGACACAACCTACGTCAGACCACTAACAGAACATGCAGCCAAAGATTACAATCCTCAAGATTCCCGAAAACATTGAAGGGTTTGACAGCAGTCTGAGACGCGAGCCACAGAAGACCACAAGGCTGGAGAGAGAAGCTGGAGACATTAGGGGCGTAATTAGGTATTAGACGTCTCTCTCTCTCTCTCTCTCTCTCTCCAGGCAGAGAGACGGAGCCGCTGCATCCTGGGATATATGACTACAGAGGCGGGACCCAGGAATTAATGTTCCAACGTGTAGGCACAGTTAAGTGAGCACAGGTGTCTGGGTCAGGGGTTAGGGGTCGGGGGTTAGGGGTCGGGGGTTAGAGGTCGGGGGTTAGGGGTAGGGGGTTAGGGGTTAGGGGTCAGGGGTTAGGAGTCAGGGGTTAGGGGTCAGGTGTTAGGGGTCAGGGGTTAGAGGTCAGGGGTCGGGGGTTAGGGGTCAGGGGTTAGGGGTCAGAGGTTAGGAGTCAGGGGTTAGGAGTCAGGGGTTAGGAGTCAGGGGTTAGGGGTCGGGGGTTAGGGGTCAGAGGTTAGGAGTCAGGGGTTAGGAGTCAGGGGTTAGGGGTGAGGGGTTAGGGGTCGGGGGTCAGGGGTTAGGGATCGGGGGTTAGGGGTTAAGGGTCAAGGGTTAGGGGTCAGGGATCAGGGATCAAGAGCCTAGAGTTCAGACGCACTGTAAAACCTTTTGAGAGATGAGCGGCCATTTTCCTAATGATCTCAGCCGTTGAGGGCCAAAGAAAGAGTGGTTTAAGCAGTGGAAGCGGACTATAACACCCGGCCGGGGCCGCAAGAAGAAGAAGGGACCATTACCACCCACAGTTACACAACTGGCTGTTGCCTCCTTACAAAACACCCTGTAAACTGCCTCCTGTAACTCAACAATGATTCCCTCCATGCACTACACAACCCGTTCTCGCACTTTCGTATAGTCAATATTGACTTATTAAATAAGTGCATATGTGACATACTAATTTATTGTGAATAGTTTAGTTTACCCTGAAAAGCTTCATAGAAAACACCGACCTTACCTAACCTTCTTAGTATGTTAAGATAAGCATTTTATTGCTTCGTAATTACAATTATTACTTAACCTATTATAGGTATAGGTTAAGTAATAATTGTAATTACGAAGCAATAAGATGCTAAGACATAACATACTAAGAAGGTTAGGTAAGGGTCAAGGGTTAGGGGTCAGGGATAGTTTAGTTTACCCTGAAAAGCTTCATAGAAAACACCGACCTTACCTAACCTTCTTAGTATGTTAAGATAAGCATTTTATTGCTTCGTAATTACAATTATTACTTAACCTATTATAGGTATAGGTTAAGTAATAATTGTAATTACGAAGCAATAAGATGCTAAGACATAACATACTAAGAAGGTTAGGTAAGGTCGGTGTTTTCTATGAAGCTTTTCAGGGTAAACTAAAATATTCACAATAAATTAGTATGTCACATATGCACTTATTTAATAAGTCAATATTGACTTAAAGAAAGTGCGAGAACGGGTTGCACTACAAGCGTGTATTCCTCCGTGCCTCTAACTCTTCAACAACCAGTTAGAGAAGTTCTTGCAAGAAGTGCCGGACCAACCAGGCTGTAGTGGATATGTGGGCCTACGGGCGAAGCACCAGCCTGTTGGACCAAGTTATCACAGGTTATCACGAGCTCTGGGAGTAAGAGAACTCTCGAGGCCGTCTCCAGGTAAGCTACAGGTATGGAGTGTTTTCAATAATAAGATGATTCTCTTATACAATGGCGCGTCTGGTGAGAGTAAGGTAGCCAGGAAAGCCGCCCTCACAACACTACACTCAACCCGTGTTTACAACCACCCAAGACATTCTATATTACTGTCTTATATCCCCCCCTCTCTCCCCCACCCCACCACTCTCCCCCCCCCTACCTACTCTCCCCCCCCCTACCTACTCTCCCCCCCCACCCCTACTCTTTTCCCCCACCCCTACTCTCTTCCCTGTATTCCCTGTTTATGTATGTTTATCTCTCTCTCTCTCTCTCTCTCTCTCTCTCTCTCTCTCTCTCTCTCTCTCTCTCTCTATCTCGAGAGAGAGAGAGAGAGAGAGAAACATTAGAAATGGAAGACAATATTGATGGTGTGGGTAGTGGAATACTGTAGTGAGGTGAAGCAGGTGTGTGACCTGGGGGGGGGGGGTAGCTGTATTACACTCTCCACACCTGAAAATGAGAAACATATCAACTGCCACTCATCCCAACTGACGGCAAAATTAGGCGTGTATACACACACACACACACACACACACACACACACACACACACACACACACACACACACACACACACACACACACACACACACACACACTCACACACACACACACACACACACACACACACACACACACACACACACACACCCTACCTGCCCCCCACTCAAATGCTCACCCAAAGCCCCACTCCTTTCTGACCAGGTCACCCCTCCCCCATTCCCACTGTGTCCCCCCTCCCCCCTGTCCCCCTTCCCCTCCATCCCATACCTTCCCTATCCCTCCTACCCCCCATCACCCCGTATCCTCCATGTCCCCCTACCTCCTTACCCCATCCCCTCCTGTCCCCCCCTTCCCTTGATCCCCCCCCCCCCTCCCACAGATCATCACACCTAGGGAACAGCTTCCCACACCAGCAGAATGCTCACCAAGAACGGGACAAGAGACTGAACACAAGAAAGTGAACTTCAAGGCAATGTACACTAACACAGATGGGACTACAAATAAAACAAGTGAACTTGGAGAATGGGCACTAGAAGAAAACCCAGACATAATAGCACTCACAGAAACAAAGCTAACGAAATCCATAACAAATGCAGTGTTTCCACAGGGCTACTATGTAGTGAGGAGAGAGAGAGAAGGGAGAGGGGGGGAGATAGGGTAGTTTTGCTGATAACGGATCCAGACTACTAATCATGGGAGACTTCAGCCACGGGAAGATAGATTGGGGGAACAGAGACCCACATGGAGGACCAGACACATGGAGAGCTAAGCTGCTAGACGTGGCAACAAGAAACTTTCTAAGTCAACACATCAAGGAACCGACAAGAATGAGAGTAGAAGATGAACCAGCTTTGCTTGATCTGATATTTAATCTAAAGGAGTGGGATATAAGGGAAGTTAAGTTGGAAGCCCCCTTTGGAATGAGTGATCATAGTGTATTGATCTTTGAGTTCCTGGTAGAGTTTGGAATTATCTCCCCCATTCCCCTGAAAGTACTGGGAAACAAAGGGCGTACAGAAAGGGGAATTATGCGGAGATGAATAAATTCCTAAGGGATATACCATGGGACACAGAACTCGGAACCAAGTCCGTACAAGACATGATGGATTATGTCGCCCAAAAGTGTCAGGCGGCAGTAAACAGACTTATCCCAGCCCGACAGGAAAAAACAGAGAAGCAAAAGAAGAATCCGTGGTTTAATAGGGCATGTATGAAAGCAAAGGAACTGAACCGAAGGGCACGGAGGAACTTCCGAAATAACAGAACACCAGACAGTAGAGAGAGATACCAGAGAACCAGGAACGAGTATGTTAGTGTGAGAAGAACAGCTGAGAAAAGGTATGAAAATGATATAGCTAATAAAGCCAAGACCGAACCAAAGCTACTACACAGTCACATCAGGAGGAAAACAACAGTGAAGCAACAGGTGATGAAACTTAGGGTGGGCGAGGACAGGTACACAGAGACTGACAAAGAGGTGTGTGAGGAACTCGACAAGAGGTTCCAGGAGGTCTTCACAATAGAACGAGAAGAGGTCACTACGCAAGGAGAGGTGGCAGTAAACCAGGCGACCTTGGAAGGGTTCGAAATTACAAGAGATGAGGTTAAGAGGCACTTATTGGAGCTGGACGTGAGAAAGGCTGTTGACCCGGACGGAAACTCACCATGGGTATTGAAAGAGTGTGCAGGAGCACTTTGCTTGCCACTCTCCATAGTGTATAGTAAGTCACTGGAAACGGGAGACCTACCAGAAATATGGAAGACGGCTAATGTGGTCCTAATATACAAAAAGGGCGACAGGCAAGAAGCACTGAACTACAGGCCAGTGTCCTTAACTTGTATACCATGCAAGATGATGGAGAAGATCGTGAGAAAAAACCTAGTAACACATCTGGAGAGAAGAGACTTCGTGACAACCCATCAACATGGGTTCAAGGAGGGTAAATCTTGCCTTACAGGCTTAATAGAATTCTACGATCAGGTGACAAAGATTAAGCAAGAAAGAGAAGGATGGGCGGACTGCATTTTTTTGGACTGTTGGAAAGCCTTTGACACAGTACTCCATAAAAGGTTGATGCATAAGCTGGAGAAACAGGCAGGAGTAACTGGTAAGGTGCTCCAGTGGATAAGGGAGTACCTAAGCAATAGGAAGCAGAGAGTTACAGTGAGGGGTGAAACCTCAGAATGGCGTGAAGTCACCAGTGGAGTCCTACAGGGCTCTGTACTTGGACCTATCCTGTTTCTGATATACGTAAATGATCTCCCAGAGGGTATAGACTCATTCCTCTCAATGTTTGCTGACGACGTCAAAATTATGAGAAGGATTAAGACAGAGGAAAACAGCTTGAGGCTTCAAGAAGACCTGGACAAGCTGCAGGAATGGTCGAACAAATGGTTGTTAAGAGTTTAACCCAAGCAAATGTAATGTAATGAAGATAGGTGTAGGAAGCCAGAGACCAGATACAAGGTATCATCTGGGAGATGAAATACTTCAAGAGTCAGAGAGAGAGAAAGACCTGGGGGTTGATATCACGCCAGACCTGTCCCCTGAAGCTCATATCAAGAGGATAACATCAGCAGCATATGCCAGGTTGGCTAACATAAGAAAGGCCTTTAGAAACTTGTGTAAGGAATTATTCAGAACATTATATACCACATATGTCAGGCCAATCCTGGAGTATGCGGCTCCAGCATGGAGTCCATATCTAGTCAAGCATAAGACTAAACTGGAAAAGGTTCAAAGGTTTGCCACCAGACTAGTACCCGAGCTGAAAGGTATGAGCTACGAGGAGAGACTACGGGAATTAAACCTCACGTCACTGGGAGGCAGAAGTTAGAGGGGACATGATCACCACATTCAAGATTCTCAGAAGAATTGATAGGGTAAATAAAGGCAGGCTGTTTAACACAAGGGGCACACGCACAAGGGGACACAGGTGGAAATTGAGTGCCCGAATGAGCTATAGAGACGTTAGAAAGCATTTTTTCAGTGTCAGAGTAGTTAGTAAAAGGAATGCATTAGGAAGTGATGTGGTGGAGGCTGACTCCATACACAGTTTCAAGTGTAGATATGATAGAGCCCAGTAGGCTCAGGAACCTGTACACCAGTTGATTGACGGTTGAGAGGTGGGTTCGTATTCCCGGCTGAGGCGGAAACAAATGGGCAATTTCTTTCACCCTGATGTACCTGTTCACCTGGCAGTTAATAGGTACCTGGGAGACAGCTAGACAGCAGTTAGACACCAAGATAATGTTATTAAAACAAGACTAAAACCAATGCGCTAAAACAGAAGCGAAAAACAAACAGGAGAAAAGGAGGAAACCCCACCTCCATTTGAAACTTTGACCCAAATATCACAGTAACGAGGTTATCGCGAATAACCGAACTCAATTACGGGCTCGCCATAGCCCGTGCTACATGGACATTTCGTTCTTAGCTAAATGTAAACAACAAGAGGGAGTAACTGAGGGGGGAAGACATCAGAGAGAAGAGTAACATCTGACATTTTTTGTTCCTACCACAGACTTGGCCAGACATTCACAATGCTAACCAACACGTATATATTTTCTCGTGTCCTCCATGGACAGGGTGAGACATCTGTTAAACATATAGTTTAGAGATTTTTTGAACAATCAACCACACAAGGTGATTGTAGTGCTTTTAAAATGATAATCTAACCTACATACACATTTACGTCTGTCCAACATAATCACTTGCGTGTTCGAGTCATGTGTTTATGTCATTAATGTGCGTCAACAAACGTCAAACGCAATTGTGACCAGCTTATACATATCCCGTATATACATTTATTTATTTATTTTGTTGAATATGACCCAAAAGGTAAGATTAATAATTCTAACACGAATCTTCTCAATATTTCTTATGTTTTTCTTCACTGTCGAAGAAAACAAACAAAATAACGGCCAACCTACTCATGGAAAACTCCCCAGACACCATACAGAACGCCTTGAAGGAAACCAACGTCGTCTATGCCTTCACATGCCCACTTGGGGACTGTAAGCCCCAAAGATCTCAGTATATAGGCAAGACAACAACATTTCTTTCCAGGCGATTAACTATGCACAAACAACAGGGCTCCATCAAGGAACATATAATCTCTTCCCACAACCAGACCATCACCAGAGAAATCTTAACAAACAACACAGAAATCATCGATAGATACAGCGATAGCAGGCGACTCGACATCAGCGAGGCACTACACATTAAAAAGTCAACACCAGCAATCAACAGCCAATTAATACACAACTGTATTCTACCCACTTCAAGACCCTGAACCAACATAGAAGCATCAAGAGGAAGTATGGGCCAATAGGCCTTCTGTAGTTACTTCCATTCTTATGTTTTCATATCCAATTTATACCCACACTGGCACTCTAATATGGCCACACTGGCACCCTCATATGGCCACACTGGCACCCTCATATGGCCACACTGGCACTCTAATATGGCCACACTGGCACCCTAATATGGCCACACTGGCACCTAGAGGCACCACGCCACTTCTCAGCTCAAGATTTTTCCCGCCTTAAATAGCAATTATGTTTGGTTTCATGTGACAGTCTGCCTCACCTCGAGGCCAAGGTGGTGGTGGTCCTTGATGACTCGGGGAGACCAGATTGATGGAGTCCTTGATTGTTGGCCTGGCTGTGGTATCACAGGTGTGTGTGGGCTCTCAGGGGAGGGGTGTGTGTGGGCTCTCAGGGGAGGGGTGTGTGTGTGGGCTCTCAGGGGAGGGGTGTGTGTGTGTGTGGGCTCTCAGGGGAGGTAGGGGTGTGTGTGTGGGCTCTCAGGGGAGGTAGGGGTGTGGGTGTGGGTGTGGGTGTGTGTGTGTGTGTGTGTGTGTGTGTGTGTGTGTGTGTGTGTGTGTGTGTGTGTGTGTGTGTGTGTGTGTGTGTACTCACCTAGTTGTACTCACCTAGTTGTGTTTGCGGGGGTTGAGCTCTGGCTCTTTGGTCCCGCCTCTCAACCGTCAATCAACAGGTGTACAGATTCCTGAGCCTATCGGGCTCTGTCATATCTACACTTGAAACTGTGTATGGAGTGAGCCTCCACCACATCACCCCCTAATGCATTCCATTTGTCAACCACTCTGACACTAAAAAAGTTCTTTCTAATATCTCTGTGGCTCATTTGGGCACTCAGTTTCCACCTGTGTCCCCTTGTGCGTGTTCCCCTTGTGTTAAATAGACTGTCTTTATCTACCCTATCAATCCCCTTCAGAATCTTGAATGTGGTGATCATGTCCCCCCTAACTCTTCTGTCTTCCAGCGAAGTGAGGTTTAATTCCCGTAGTCTCTCCTCGTAGCTCATACCTCTCAGCTCGGGTACTAGTCTGGTGGCAAACCTTTGAACCTTTTCCAGTTTAGTCTTATCCTTGACTAGATATGGACTCCATGCTGGGGCTGCATACTCCAGGATTGGCCTGACATATGTGGTATACAAAGTTCTGAATGATTCTTTACACAAGTTTCTGAATGCCGTTCGTATGTTGGCCAGCCTGGCATATGCCGCTGATGTTATCCGCTTGATATGTGTGTGTGTGTGTGTGTGTGTGTGTGTGTGTGTGTGTGTGTGTGTGTGTGTGTGTGTGTGTGTGTGTGTGTGTGAGAGTGTGTGAGAGTGTGTGAGAGTGTGTGAGAGTGTGTGTGTGTGTGTGTGTGTGTGTGTGTGTGTGTGTGTGTGTGTGTGTGTGTGTGTGTGTGTGTGTGTGTGTACTCACCTAGTTGTACTCACCTAGTTGTGTTTGCGGGGGTTGAGCTCTGGCTCTTTGGTCCCGCCTCTCAACCGTCAATCAACAGGTGTACAGATTCCTGAGCCTATCGGGCTCTGTCATATCTACACTTGAAACTGTGTATGGAGTCAGCCTCCACCACATTACTGCCTAATGCATTCCACCTGTTAATTACTCTGACACTGAAAAAGGTCTTACTAACGTCCCTGTGGTTCATTTGGGTACTCAGTTTCCAAGTGTGTCCCTTTGTTCGCGTACCACCAGTGTTAAAAAGTTTATCCTTATCTACCCTGTCAATTCTTGAGAATTTTGTAGGTAGTGATCATGTCTCCTCTTACTCTTCTGTCTTCCAGTGTCGTGAGGTGCATTTCAGTTAGCCTTTCCTCATAACTTATGCCTCTTAGTTCTGGGACAAGCCTAGTGGCATACCTCTGAACTTTTTCAAGCTTCGTCTTGTGCTTGACAAGGTACGGGCTCCATGCTGGGGCCGCATACTCTAGGATTGGTCTTACATATGCGGTATTCAAGGTTCTGAATGATTCCTTACACAGGTTCCTGAAGCCTGTTCTGATGTTAGCCAGCCTCGCATATGCCGCAGATATAATTCTTTTTATGTGGGCTTCAGGAGACAGGTTTGGTGTGATATCAACTCCTAGATCTTTCTCTCTGTCTGTTTCATTAAGTACTTCATTTCCCATTCGGTATCCTGTGTCTGGTCTCCTGTTTCCACCGCCTAGTTTCATGACCCTGCATTTACTCGGGCTGAACTTTAGTGGCCATTTGTTGGACCATTCATTCAGTCTATCCAGGTTATCTTATAGCCTCCTACTATCAACCTTTGCTTTAATCCTCCTCATAATTTTTGCATCATCAGCAAACAATGAGAGGAACGATTCTATACCCTCTGGGAGATCATTTACATATATAAGAAACAGTATAGGTCCAAGGACTGATCCCTGCGGGACTCCACTGGTGATGTCTCGCCAATCTCAGACCTCACCCCTCACAGTGACTCGCTGTCTTCTGTTACTTAGGTACTCCCTTATCCAATGGAGTACCTTCCCTTTCACTCCAGCCTAAATCTCCAGCTTTTTCACTAGCCTCTTGCGTGGTAATGTGTCAAAGGCTTTCTGGCAATCCAAAAATATGCAGTCTGCCCACCCTTCTCTTTCTTGCCTGGTCATTGAATTCATTTAATCCTGTGAGGCAGGACTTGCCATCCCTGAACCCATGTTGATGCTGTGTTAAAAAGTTCTTTCGCTCCAGATGTTCAATAAGCTTTTTTCGTACAATCTTCTCCATTAATTTACATAGTATGCATGTTAGGGACACTGGCCTGTAGTATAGTGCTTCCTGCCTATCCCCCCTTCTTGTATATCGGGACTACGTTAGCAGTCTTCGAAATTTTTGCCAATTCCCCTGTTACCAGTGATTTGTTATACACTATGGAGAGTGGCAAGCATAGTGCTTCTGCTCCTTCCTTTAGTATCCAAGGGGGAGATTCCATCCGGGCCTATAGTTTTTGTCACATCCAACTCTAGGAAGAGCTTCCTTACATCCCCTCTGGTAATCTCAAACTCTTCTAGTGGTTCCTGGTTAACTATTCCTTCTCATATCTCTGGAACTTTCCCTTGCTCTAATGTGAAGACCTCCTAGAATTTCTTCTTCAGTTCCTTGCACACTTCCTTGTCGTTTGTAGTGAAACCTTCTGCCCCTATCCTTAATTTCATAACCTGTTCCTTTCCTGTTGTTTTTCTCCTTTTGTGGTTGTGCAGCAATTTAGGCTGAGTCTTTGCCTTGCTTGCGATGTCATTTTTGTATTGCCCTTCTGCCTCTCTTCTCAACCTGACATATTCATTCCTGGCATTCTGGTATCTTTCTCTGCTCTCCAGTGTCCTGTTATTCCTATAGTTTCTCCATGCCCTTTTACTTTGCTGCTTAGCTAGCCTACATCTCTGATTAAACCATGGGTTTCTCATCTGCATTTCGTTTTCTTCCTTTTGGACTGGGACAAACTTGTCTGCTGCGTCCTTGCACTTCTGCGTGATGTAGTTCATCAAGTCCTGGGGCGTCTTTTCCCTGAGCTCTGTTTCCTCATGTTATATCTGTTAGGCATTTCCTTATCTCCTCATAGTTTCCCTTTCGAAATGCCAGCCTTTTGTTTTCAGGTCCCCTCCTCGATTTCCTTAACCCTTCTTTAACCAGATACTCAAACGCCAGTGCACTGTGGTCGCTCATTCCTACTAGGGCCTCGAAACCAATATCCCTTATGTTGGAGTCGTTAATTCAGAGTGAGGACTAGGTCGAGTCTAGCTGGTTCATCGTTTCCTCTCATCCTTGTGGGTTCCCTGACATGCTAGCTTAAGAAGTTTCTTGTCACCACCTCCAATAGTTTAGCTCTCCACGTAACCTCACCTCCATGCGGTTCCTTGTTCTCCCAGTCTATCCTTCCATGATTGATGTCCCCCATGATGAGCAAATGGGATCTATTTCTACAAACCGCAGAGGCTGCCCTCTCAATTATAGTGTTAACTGCCATGCTGCTGTTGTCATCCTCCTGCGTTGGTCTTCTGTCATTTGGTGGAGGGTTATATATCACTGCTACTACTACTTTTGGTCCTCCCAATGTCATGGTGCCTGTTATGAAGTCCCTGAATCCCTCACAGCCCGGGATGACCATCTCCTCGAAACTCCATTCCTTTCTCATTAGTAGGGCCACTCCGCCTCCTCCCCTACCTTCCCTCTCTTTCCTTATAACTGTGTAAGTCCTGGGGAACAACTGCATTCGTTATGATTCTTGAGTTTTGTTTCTGTGAGTCCAATAATATCTGGTTTTACTTCTTGTGCTCTTTCCCATTGTTCATTTGCCTTGCTTGTAATCCCATCTATTTTCAAGTACATCACCCTGAAACTGACTCTCTTCTGTCCTTCCTCAGTTTCTGTTGACTCCCCTGAAGCAGGGAAACAGGGAGTGACCGGGATGGGGGGGGGGGGTCTATGAAAGGCGGGGACCTGGGGGATCTGGGGTGTGTGGGGGCTGGGAGGATCTGGTAGCGGGGAGGGTGGTGGAGGAGGAAGGGCTTGGGGGGGTAGGAGGAGAAGAGAGGGTATGGGGGGAAGGTGAGAGGGGGGAGGCTAGGGGTGGAGGTGAGACGAGGAGGCTTGGGAGGGGGGTATGGTGGGCGGGAGGACTTGGGGGTATGGGGGAAGGGAGGGCTTGTAGGGTGGAGGGTAAGGGAGAGCTGGGGGGGGGGGGTGAGGAAGAGGGGAGGGCTTAAGGGAGTGGGGGAGAAGGGAGGGCTTAAGGGAGTGGGGGAGAAGGGCGGGCTTAAGGGAGTGGGGGAGAAGGGCGGGCTTAGAGGGGTGAGGAAGAATGGAGGGCTGGGGGGGGGGGAGAGGAGGGCTTAGGGGGGGGGGAGACAGAAGGGCATGGGGGGAGAAGGTAGGGCTTGGGGGTTGGGGGAGAAGGGAGGTCCTGTGGAGGGGGTGAGTGGGGGGAAGATGCCCTAGGTGGGCAATTAATGGGGGGGGGGGGGCTGGCAGGGGTTTGGGCAGGTAGTAGGATGTCTATTGGGCAGAAGGTGGGGGTGGTGCTCCCTGTGGCTGTTGAACTTCTTATGGAGGGTTCCCCACTTTCCCCTGGGATTGTAGGGTTTGGGGTTGTGGTTCCCTGACTCCTTTCTTTCTCCCTGCACTCCTTCCTCGCATCTGCTGCCCTCATTTTCTCGTCCCTTGTCATATCCCTCTGCAGGAATACTTTTCTGAACTTCGGTACAGTTGTTAGCCCGCTCTTATTTGCTAACAGGTCCTCTTTAGTGTTCTCGCTCATGACTACCCCCTTTATCAATCGCTCTCTGTCCTTGTTGTACTTTCCAAACCTGAAAACCTTTACGATATTCTGGTGAGCCCTCTCCATCCTTACCTCTTGAAGGATCTCAGTAACTGCATTTTTGTCCTTGTCTCTCCTCTCTGCTGGGCTGATCCCTGTTTGCACCCTAATGCCTGCTACTACCACTGCTCTTTTTCTCTCAGCTGGCTAGTACATCTAGCTGCTTCCTGAGAAGAGGCCACTTCCATGGCCACTTCCCTTACTGCAGACCTAGCTTCAGGGCTCTTTTTAAACAATTCTGCAAATGAGGGTTGTATTGTAGAGGTCCCCTCTACAAGAACATTACCGCCTTCCTCAGGTGTGGTTTGCGGCTGGTATTGTGGTATTGAGTAGGTTTCTTTCCGAGGCTTTTTATTTCCTCCTTTGGCTCATGCTGCAGGCTGGTTACTGTCTCCGCCATTACCCTCATTCCTTCACTGAATTCTTTCCACATTTGTGCGATTATATCCTTAATCCAGGCTTCCTGTCCCTCCCCTTCCTCTGGGAATGATCCTGTCAGGTTTGTCCTCCTGTGTTTGTTTCCCCGAGTTAGCCTCTGCCAGGTTTTTTCCCTATGAGAGAGAGAGAGAGAGAGTGCGAGAGAGAGAGAGAGAGAGAGAGAGAGAGAGAGAGAGAGAGAGAGAGAGAGAGAGAGAGAGAGAGAGAGAGAGAGAGAGAGAGAGAGAGAGAGAGAGAGAGAGAGAGAGTGCATGAGTGCAGGGGGGGGGAAGGTGAATAGGGGGAAGGGGAGTGTTTTGGGAGAGAGTGAGGTGTGGGAAGTTGGTGGGATGGAGTGAGGTGAGAGAGAGTATTGACTCTCACCAGGACCTGTGTCGCATGGAAGTGTCAAGAAGTGTGTGTGTGTGTGTGTGTGTGTAATTCCTTACCCATGATAGTGTGTCTCCGGCTACTCCGCCTCTCAAGTTTGTATAGTAACCTGTGTGGTACTGTATCAAAGGCTTTATGGCAGTCCAGAAATATGCATTCTGCCCATCGCTCTGTCTTGTCTTATTTTCGTTACCTTATTGTAAAACTCCAGGAGGTTTGTCAGGCATGATTTCCCTCTTCTAAAGCCATGTTGTTGTTTACTTACAAACCAAATTCTTTCTAGGTGTGCTACTAGTCTTAACCTTATAATTCTTTTAAGTACTTTGCAAGGGATACTTGTGGGTCTGTACTTAAGTGCCTCTTCTCTATCTCTTTTCTTATAGATTGGCAAGATATTTGCCTACTTCGAGCAGGTGGGCTATTCCCCCTGTGTAAGTGATTCATTATAGATTAGTGGCAGAGGTATGCTGAGGGCCTGTGCTGCTTCTTTTAACATCCATGCTGATACTCTATCTGGCCCAATAGCTTTAGTTACATCCAGTGATGCTAGCTGTAGTCTTACTTCCTCTGATGCTTACCTCAATATTTAGTAGTTTCTCATCAGGGGCTGCTTCCTCATCTAGCTCAGGGAGCTGTTCAGGCTCAGTAGTGAACACTCCATGGAAGCTGGCATTGAGCTCCTCACAAACTTCTTCATCATTTTCTGTATATCGGCCTCCCCCTTTATCGTAACCTGGTCACTTGGTCATTCACTATCATTTTCCTTCTTATATGGATATGAAGGAATTTCGGTTAGCTCTCTGATTTGGAAGCAATGTCATTTTCATAGTTTCTTTCTGCCAATCATCTCATGTTTATGTGGTCATTCCTGGCCATATTGCATCTTTTCCGGTTTACCTCTGTCCACTATCTTCTGTATTTCCTCCACTCCTTCCTGCTTCTTGTTCCTACTTTCTGGCATTGTGTGTGTGTGTGTGTGTGTGTATGTGTGTGTGTGTGTGTGTGTGTGTGTGTGTGTGTGTGTGTGTGTGTGTGTGTGTGTGTGTGTGTGTGTGTGTGTGTGTGTGTAATTACCTAAGTGTAATTACCTAAGTGTAGTTACAGGATGAGAGCTACGCTCGTGGTGTCCCGTCTCCCCAGTGTGTGTGTGTGTGTGTGTGTGTGTGTGTGTGTGTGTGTGTGTGTACTCACCTAGTTGTGTTTGCGGGGGTTGAGCTCTGGCTCTTTGGTCCCGCCTCACCGTGTGTGTGTGTGTGTGTGTGTGTGTGTGTGTGTGTGTGTGTGTGTGTGTGTGTTAAAGTTAGTTTTGGGGTAATTACATCTTCCTTCCAAATAATTATAATTAGCATGAATAATTTAGGGTTTGACACTCTGACCTTTCCTGGCGGCGTCAGGAGAGGTTAGTTGGCACTGTGACTGATTCTGGGGAGTATGTGGGGACTAAACCTTGACTGGTGAGTGTGTGGGGGACTAAACCTTGACTGGTGAGTGTGTGGGGACTAAACCTTGACTGGTGAGTGTGTGGGGGACTAAACCGTGACTCTGGTGAGTGTGTGGGGACTAAACCTTTACTGGTGAGTGTGTGGGGACTAAACCTTGACTCTGGTGAGTGTGTGGGGGACTAAACCTTGACTGGTGAGTGTGTGGGGACTAAACCTTGACTCTGGTGAGTGTGGGGGACTAAACCTTGACTCTGGTGAGTGTGTGGGGACTAAACCTTGACTCTGGTGAGTGTGTGGGGGACTAAACCTTGACTCTGGTGAGTGTGTGGGGACTAAACCTTGACTCTGGTGAGTGTGTGGGGGACTAAACCTTGACTCTGGTGAGTGTGTGGGGGACTAAACCTTGACTGGTGAGTGTGTGGGGGACTAAACCTTGACTGGTGAGTGTGTGGGGACTAAACCTTGACTCTGGTGAGTGTGGGGGACTAAACCTTGACTCTGGTGAGTGTGTGGGGACTAAACCTTGACTCTGGTGAGTGTGTGGGGACTAAACCTTGACTCTGGTGAGTGTGTGGGGACTAAACCTTGACTCTGGTGAGTGTGTGGGGACTAAACCTTGACTCTGGTGAGTGTGTGGGGGACTAAACCTTGACTGGTGAGTGTGTGGGGGACTAAACCTTGACTGGTGAGTGTGTGGGGGACTAAACCTTGACTGGTGAGTGTGTGGGGACTAAACCTTGACTGGTGAGTGTGTGGGGGACTAAACCTTGACTCTGGTGAGTGTGTGGGGACTAAACCGTGACTCTGGTGAGTGTGTGGGGGACTAAACCTTGACTCTGGTGAGTGTGTGGGGGACTAAACCTTGACTGGTGAGTGTGTGGGGACTAAACCTTGACTGGTGAGTGTGTGGGGGACTAAACCGTGACTCTGGTGAGTGTGTGGGGGACTAAACCTTGACTGGTGAGTGTGTGGGGGACTAAACCTTGACTGGTGAGTGTGTGGGGACTAAACCTTGACTGGTGAGTGTGTGGGGGACTAAACCTTGACTCTGGTGAGTGTGGGGGACTAAACCTTGACTCTGGTGAGTGTGTGGGGGACTAAACCTTGACTCTGGTGAGTGTGTGGGGGACTAAACCTTGACTGGTGAGTGTGTGGGGACTAAACCTTGACTAGTGAGTGTGTGGGGACTAAACCTTGACTCTGGTGAGTGTGTGGTGACTAAACCTTGACTCTGGTGAGTGTGTGGGGGACTAAACCTTGACTCTGGTGAGTGTGTGGGGGACTAAACCTTGACTGGTGAGTGTGTGGGGACTAAACCTTGACTAGTGAGTGTGTGGGGGACTAAACCTTGACTCTGGTGAGTGTGTGGGGGACTAAACCTTGACTCTGGTGAGTGTGTGGGGGACTAAACCGTGACTCTGGTGAGTGTGTGGGGGACTAAACCTTGACTCTGGTGAGTGTGTGGGGGACTAAACCTTGACTGGTGAGTGTGTGGGGGACTAAACCTTGACTCTGGTGAGTGTGTGGGGGACTAAACCGTGACTCTGGTGAGTGTGTGGGGGACTAAACCTTGACTCTGGTGAGTGTGTGGGGGACTAAACCTTGACTGGTGAGTGTGTGGGGGACTAAACCTTGACTGGTGAGTGTGTGGGACTAAACCTTGACTCTGGTGAGTGTGTGGGGGACTAAACCTTGACTGGTGAGTGTGTGGGGGACTAAACCTTGACTGGTGAGTGTGTGGGGGACTAAACCTTGACTGGTGAGTGTGTGGGGGACTAAACCTTGACTCTGGTGAGTGTGTGGGGGACTAAACCTTGACTCTGGTGAGTGTGTGGGGACTAAACCTTGAATCTGGTGAGTGTGTGGGGGACTAAACCTTGACTCTGGTGAGTGTGTGGGGGACAAAACCTTGACTCTGGTGTGTGGGGACTAAACCTTGACTCTGGTGTGTGGGGGACTAAACCTTGACTCTGGTGAGTGTGTGGGGGACTAAACCGTGACTCTGGTGAGTGTGTGGGGGACTAAACCTTGACTCTGGTGAGTGTGTGGGGGACTAAACCTTGACTCTGGTGAGTGTGTGGGGGACTAAACCTTGACTCTGGTGAGTGTGTGGGGACTATACCTTGACTGGTGAGTGTGTGGGGGACTAAACCTTGACTCTGGTGAGTGTGTGGGGGACTAAACCTTGACTGGTGAGTGTGTGGGGCTAAACCTTGACTCTGGTGAGTGTGTGGGGGACTAAACCTTGACTGGTGAGTGTGTGGGGACTAAACCTTGACTGGTGAGTGTGTGGGGGACTAAACCTTGACTGGTGAGTGTGTGGGGGACTAAACCTTGACTGGTGAGTGTGTGGGGGACTAAACCTTGACTGGTGAGTGTGTGGGGCTAAACCTTGACTCTGGTGAGTGTGTGGGGGACTAAACCTTGACTCTGGTGAGTGTGTGGGGGACTAAACCTTGACTGGTGAGTGTGTGGGGCTAAACCTTGACTCTGGTGAGTGTGTGGGGGACTAAACCTTGACTGGTGAGTGTGTGGGGGACTAAACCTTGACTGGTGAGTGTGTGGGGACTATACCTTGACTGGTGAGTGTGGGGGGACTAAACCTTGACTGGTGAGTGTGTGGGGGACTAAACCTTGACTGGTGAATGTGTGGGGACTATACCTTGACTGGTGAGTGTGTGGGGACTAAACCTTGACTGGTGAGTGTGTGGGGACTATACCTTGACTGGTGAGTGTGTGGGGGACTATACCTTGACTGGTGAGTGTGGGGGGACTAAACCTTGACTGGTGAGTGTGGGGGGACTAAACCTTGACTGGTGAGTGTGGGGGGACTAAACCTTGACTCTGGTGAGTGTGTGGGGACTATACCTTGACTGGTGAGTGTGGGGGGACTAAACCTTGACTGGTGAGTGTGGGGGGACTAAACCTTGACTGGTGAGTGTGGGGGGACTAAACCTTGACTGGTGAGTGTGGGGGGACTAAACCTTGACTGGTGAGTGTGGGGGGACTAAACCTTGACTCTGGTGAGTGTGTGGGGACTAAACCTTGACTCTGGTGAGTGTGTGGGGGACTAAACCTTGACTGGTGAGTGTGTGGGGGACTAAACCTTGACTCTGGTGAGTGTGTGGGGACTTAACCTTGACTGGTGAGTGTGTGGGGGACTAAACCTTGACTCTGGTGAGTGTGTGGGGGACTAAACCTTGACTGGTGAGTGTGTGGGGACTAAACCTTGACTGGTGAGTGTGTGGGGGACTAAACCTTGACTCTGGTGAGTGTGTGGGGACTAAACCTTGACTGGTGAGTGTGTGGGGGACTAAACCTTGACTGGTGAGTGTGTGGGGGACTAAACCTTGACTCTGGTGAGTGTGTGGGGGACTAAACCTTGACTGGTGAGTGTGTGGGGGACTAAACCTTGACTGGTGAGTGTGTGGGGACTAAACCTTGACTGGTGAGTGTGTGGGGGACTAAACCTTGACTGGTGAGTGTGTGGGGGACTAAACCTTGACTGGTGAGTGTGTGGGGGACTAAACCTTGACTGGTGAGTGTGTGGGGGACTAAACCTTGACTGGTGAGTGTGTGGGGGACTAAACCTTGACTGGTGAGTGTGTGGGGGACTAAACCTTGACTGGTGAGTGTGTGGGGACTAAACCTTGACTGGTGAGTGTGTGGGGGACTAAACCTTGACTGGTGAGTGTGTGGGGGACTAAACCTTGACTGGTGAGTGTGTGGGGGACTAAACCTTGACTGGTGAGTGTGTGGGGACTAAACCTTGACTGGTGAGTGTGTGGGGGACTAAACCTTGACTGGTGAGTGTGTGGGGGACTAAACCTTGACTGGTGAGTGTGTGGGGGACTAAACCTTGACTGGTGAGTGTGTGGGGGACTAAACCTTGACTCTGGTGAGTGTGTGGGGACTAAACCTTGACTGGTGAGTGTGTGGGGACTAAACCTTGACTGGTGAGTGTGTGGGGACTAAACCTTGACTGGTGAGTGTGTGGGGGACTAAACCTTGACTGGTGAGTGTGTGGGGGACTAAACCTTGACTGGTGAGTGTGTGGGGGACTAAACCTTGACTGGTGAGTGTGTGGGGGACTAAACCTTGACTGGTGAGTGTGTGGGGGACTAAACCTTGACTGGTGAGTGTGTGGGGGACTAAACCTTGACTGGTGAGTGTGTGGGGGACTAAACCTTGACTGGTGAGTGTGTGGGGGACTAAACCTTGACTGGTGAGTGTGTGGGGACTAAACCTTGACTGGTGAGTGTGTGGGGGACTAAACCTTGACTGGTGAGTGTGTGGGGACTAAACCTTGACTGGTGAGTGTGTGGGGACTAAACCTTGACTGGTGAGTGTGTGGGGGACTATACCTTGACTGGTGAGTGTGTGGGGGACTAAACCTTGACTGGTGAGTGTGTGGGGACTAAACCTTGACTGGTGAGTGTGGGGGACTAAACCTTGACTGGTGAGTGTGTGGGGACTAAACCTTGACTGGTGAGTGTGTGGGGACTAAACCTTGACTGGTGAGTGTGTGGGGACTAAACTTGGCATGCCGTCTCAGACAAGCGGTGACGCATTGTTCATATTTGTTTTTCTTGATGCATGCCAGGCATAACAGTGTGGCGACCTGAGAAGCCTATGGCAACACACCCGCCTACACCTGCAACACCTCCCTCCCTGGTACATGTGTGGCTACACATCTGCCTACACCTGCAATACCCCCACATACATGTATGGCAACACCTATCTACACCTGCAACACCGCCACAGGTACACGTGTGGCTACACATTTGCCTACACCTGCAACACCCCCAGGTACACGTGTAGCAACACACCCGCCTACACCTGCAACACCTCCACAGGTACATATTTGGCTTCACATATGCCTACACCTGTAACACCTCCACAGGTACACGTGTGGCTACACATCTGCCTACACCTGCAATACTTCCAGATACACGTATGGCAACACACCTGTCTACACCTGCAACACCCCCACAGGTACATCTATGGCAACACCTGTCTACACCTGCAACACCTCCACAGGTACATGTGTGGCAACACACCAGCCTACACCTGCAACACCCACCCAGGTACACGTGTGGCAACACACCCGCCTACACCTGCAACACCTCCACAGGTACATGTGTGGCAACACACCAGCCTACACCTGCAACACCCACCCAGGTACACGTGTGGCAACACACGCGCCTACACCTGCAACACCACCCAGGTACACGTGTAGCAACACACCAGCCTACACCTGCAACACCCACCCAGGTACACGTGTGGCAACACACCTGCGTACACCTGCAACACCCACCCAGGTACACGTGTGGCAACACACCCGCCTACACCTGCAACACCCACCCAGGTACACGTGTGGCAACACACCTGCCTACACCTGCAACACCTCCCAGGTACACGTGTGGCAACACACCAGCCTACACCTGTAAGACCTCCAAGGTGGTTATAGTGAGAACATTGCCTAGGGAGATAGTGGGGGAGAGTGGGGGGTGAGAGAGAGGGAGGGGGAGAGAGGGGAGAGAGAGTGGGGAGAGAGAGTGGGGAGAGAGAGTGGGGGGAGAGAGGGGGGGAGAGGGGGGGGACAAGGAACTGTTTACTAACACAAGCAAGCAGGAAGCGGGGTGGGGGGTGGACCAACCCCCCCACCTGGCCGCCTCCACCCCTCTCCTGCCTCCCCCACCCAGGTGGGGGGTGGACCAACCCCCCCACCTGGCCGCCTCCACCCCTCTCCTGCCTCCCCCACCCCTTCGGGGGACGACGGGGGGAGGGGGAATATGGGGGAGAGTAGGTGGGGGAGACTCATGGGGGCCCCGGGGGTGACGACAGCTGATGGACGTGCCATGGGGAGTGAAGTTATTTTCAGGAGTTGGGGGCCTGTTAATAGGTCAAGGTGGAGGGGGGTGAGGGAGGGGTGAGAGAGGGGTGAGGGAGGGGGTTGAGGGGAGTAGTGAGGGAGCATGTGAGGGGTTTGTATGAGGTTAGGGGGTTACGTGAGGTTAGGAATGAAGTGGAAAAGCTATACGCCTGACTGAGGGGTCGAGGTCGGTGCCTTAAAGTGAGAGAAGAGGGGGAGGGGAATGCCTCTAAGTGAGGGGTCACCCCCCCTCCCCTCCTGAGTGAGAGGTAAGGGAGGTAATGTGTAGGAAAGTGAATAGAGACGGGAGAGAAGGCCGCCATGTTGGGCAAGGATGAAGGGGGCACCCTACCACCCAGACTCTCCCAAGACACCTGGCCAGTGAGCCATTCTCCTCCGGTTTGAAGAGCTTGTGTGAGTGGCACCAACACTGCCACAACACTAGTGACCTGGGGGTGCCCTAAGGTGACCTGGGAGTGACCTGAGATAACCTGGGGTGACCTGGGAGTGACCTGGGGGGTGACCTGGGGTGTGCCCTGGGGTGTGACCTGGGGGTGACCTGGGGTGTGACCTGGGGTGTGACCTGGGGTGTGCCCTGGGGTGTGCCCTGGGGTGTGCCCTGGGGTGTGACCTGGGGGTGTGACCTGGGGTGTGACCTGGGGGTGTGACCTGGGGGTGTGACCTGGGGGGTGACCTGGGGGGTGACCTGGGGGTGACCTGGGGTGTGACCTGGGGGGTGACCTGGGGGTGACCTGGGGTGGTCAACACGTCGCTTTACACCGTCAATATTGACAGGTTACATAATGAGCATTAAGGACAAGGGTTCGGCTTGGCCGCGACCTTGCCAGGTACAATCTAGCAGTTATGAATCTGTCGCTGTATCTTACCGGATTTTATACATATATTAACATGTTTATATTTTTTACCGATTACAAAAAAACGTGATATTGTTATGTGTAAGTATTCAGTTTGGGCTATGAAATAAAAATTCAGAGTTTGATTTTCACGCACGCGCGCGCACACATACACACGCGCGCACACATACACACGCGCGCGCACACCCACACACACACCCCCACACACACACACACACCCCCACACACCCACACACACACACACACACACACACACACACACACACCCCACACCCACACACACCCACACCCCCCCCCCCACACACACACACACACACACACACACACACACACACACACACACACACCCCCACACACACACACACACACCCCACACACACACACCCACACACACCCCACACACCCAACACACACACACACACACACACACACACACACACACACACACACACACACACACACACACACCCACACACACACCCCCCCCACACCCCCCCCCCCACACACCCCCACACACACACACCCCCCCACACCCCCACACCCCCACACCCCCCCCCCCACACACCCCCCCCCCCCACACACACACACCCACACCCAACACACACACACCCACATACACCCCCCCCCCCCACACACACAGGGGTCCAGGTGTATGTCATACACTGTATGAGACATCCAGCTCTCAATAGAGAATATTCATTGCATGTTAAGTTGCGATTATGGTCTTATGTACACTTTTCTTGGCCGTAGTTCGAATATTGCAGTGACCAGTCAGAGACGTCACTGGGTCAAGACAAGGTTACACCACTACACTTGACTATGAACTACCATGAGAGTCAGAGCTACCATGACAGTGAGAGCTATTATGAGAGTGAGAGCTACCATGAGAGTGAGGACTACCATGAGTGAGAGCTACCATGAGTGAGAGCTACCATGAGAGTAAGAGCTACCATGAGTGAGAGCTACCATGAGTGAGAGCTACCATGAGAGTAAGAGCTACCATGAGTGAGAGCTACCATGAGTGAGAGCTACCATGAGTGAGAGCTACCATGAGAGTAAGAGCTACCATGAGTGAGAGCTACCATGAGTGAGAGCTACCATGAGTGAGAGCTACCATGGGTGAGAGCTACCATGAGTGAGAGCTACCATGAGTGAGAGCTACCATGAGAGTAAGAGCTACCATGAGAGTGAGGACTACCATGAGTGAGAGCTACCATGAGTGAGAGCTACCATGAGTGAGAGCTACCATGAGAGTGAGAGCTACCATGAGTGAGAGCTCTTAGTGGCAACCTGACACGAGAGAGAGAGAGAGAGAGAGAGAGAGAGAGAGAGAGAGAGAGAGAGAGAGAGAGAGAGAGAGAGAGAGAGAGAGAGAGAGAGAGAGAGAGAGAGAGAGAGAGAGAGAGAGAGAGAGAGAGAGAGAGAGAGAGAGAGAGAGAGAGAGAGAGAGAGAGAGAGAGAGAGAGAGAGAGAGAGAGAGAGAGAGAGAGAGAGAGAGAGAGAGAGAGAGAGAGAGAGAGAGAGAGAGAGAGAGAGAGAGAGAGAGAGAGAGAGAGAGAGAGAGAGAGAGAGAGAGAGAGAGAGAGAGAGAGAGAGAGAGAGAGAGAGAGAGAGAGAGAGAGAGAGAGAGAGAGAGAGAGAGAGAGAGAGAGAGAGAGAGAGAGAGAGAGAGAGAGAGAGAGAGAGAGAGAGAGAGAGAGAGAGAGAGAGAGAGAGACAGAGACAGTTACCCATGCAGGGAGAAGCTGTTACCCATGCAGGGAGAAGCTGTTACCCATGCAGGGAGAAGCTGTTACCCATGCAGGGAGAAGCTGTTACCCATGCAGGGAGAAGCTGTTACCCATGCAGGGAGAAGCTGTTACCCATGCAGCGAGAAGCTGTTACCCATGCAGGGAGAAGCTGTCACCCATGCAGGGAGAAGCTGTTACCCATTCAGGGAGAAGCTGTTACCCATGCAGGGAGAAGCTGTTACCCATGCAGCAGGTCCCCCCTCTCTCCACCGAATGCCTCAGTAACACAGGGCAGATCATTAATACACGTACTATACACAGTAGGAAGTGAACACGTGGCCCCCGAGGGGGTGTGGGGGTACTCACCTAAAGTTAGAGCACGGGTGGATGATCCAGTGACCCGCCGCTTTCTGCCGGATGCGTTCCTTCATGAGCGCCTTCTTAGAGCCGAAGAGCTTCATGGCGAGGCGGTTATCGGTGGGCTGGAAGAGCGCCTGGAGCTGGTTCTTCAGGAAGGATGGCTTGGGCTCCACGGGGGCCCCGGAGCCCCCGACGCACAGCTGCCCGGGGCCCAGCTCCTCCTTGGGCGTCCCGTACAGCGACACGTCGTCCGCCCCGAAGTGGACTTTGCCCACATCGCGGTAGTTCATCTCTGGCGAGATGTAGTCGTTCACGAAGGCCGTCTCATCCTCCACGGCGGTAACCAGCGAGTCCGTGCACGTGGTCGTCTCCACCGAGATCTTGATGTCGTCCTTGAGGGTGGCGGAGCGCGGCGACCGCACCTCCTCCTCGGAGCCCGTGAGCGGCCCCGTCACTGCTACGCGCCCGTTGGCCAGGCGGAGACTGGGCAGGCGCTGGACACGCCGGCAGGAGCCGTCCCTCGCCTCGGTGGCTCCTCCCCCATTGGCCACCGGACCCGTAACTCCGCCCCCTGACGCGGTCGACCCCGCCCCTCGCGACCTCAGCACGGCGCTGCCGGTGCTGCTACTGGTGCTGCCGCCGCCGGCCCCGCCCCCGACTCCGCCCCCTGCGCCGCCCCCAGCCCCGCCCCCAGCTGCCCCGGAGCCGCTGCCGGAGAGGGAACCGGAGCCCAGGTCAGCATCCCGGTACTCGCCCAGGTCACGCTCGCTGTCCCTGCAACACAACAAACACATCTTACACACCAACAGTCTCCTTGATCATCACTAATATTTAACTCATTCAACAAGTAATTAATGGGATTATATATATAATTATTTATTTATATACCTGACACGTGTGGGAACACCTGTGTCACATACCTCACACACGTGTGGGAACACCTGTATTATATACCTGACACGTGAGGGAACACCTGTGTCACATACCTGACACACGTGTGGGAACACCTGTATTATATACCTGACACGTGTGGGAACACCTGTGTCACATACCTGACACACGTGTGGGAACACCTGTATTATATACCTGACACGTGTGGGAACACCTGTGTCACATACCTGACACACGTGTGGGAACACCTGCGTCACATACCTGACACGTGAGGGAACACCTGTGTCACATACCTGACACACGTGAGGGAACACCTGCATCACACACCTGACACACGTGTGGGAACACCTGCGTCACATACCTGACACACGTGTGGGAACACACCTGTATTATATACCTGACACGTGACGGAACACCTGCATCACATGCCTGACACACGTAAATGAACACCTGCATCACATACCTGACACACGTGAGAGAACACCTGCATCACACACCTGACGCACGTGTGGAAACACCTGCGTCACAAACCTGACACACGTAAATGAACACCTGCATCACATACCTGACTCACGTAAATGAACACCTGCATCACACACCTGACACACGTGATAAAACACCTACATTAACACCTGTCTCAGTAATATTGGGTTTACCACCCCCCTTTGACCTCTAATGACTTAGTACCCTTAACTACCCATTACCCCCTTCAACCACTTCTTAAGGTGAGTCTGAACTAGTGTCTTCCACTTGTTCCCTGGTCAGTAGTACACTCCAAGTGGTTGTTTAAGCAATATCCAAGTGACAGGCTCGTGTAACCATTCGCTTGTTCAAGATTCCAGCAGTAACTACTATGTAATACCAGTGTGGATGACAGTTTAGGAGTAGTAATGTAAATAATAAGGTAAAGGTAGTCACGAGAGACACTGTGAAACTGTATCATATCCCACTTATGGGGCTATATATCCCACTTATGGGGCTATATGTCCTACTTATGGGGCTATATGTCCTACTTATGGGGCTATATGTCCTACTTATGGGGCTATATATCCCACTTATGGGGCTATATGTCCTACTTATGGGGCTATATGTCCTACTTATGGGGCTATATGTCCTACTTATGGGGCTATATGTTCTACTTATGGGGCTATATGTCCTACTTATGGGGCTATATGTCCTACTTATGGGGCTATATGTCCTACTTATGGGGCTATATGTTCTACTTATGGGGCTATATGTCCCACTTATGGGGCTATATGTCCTACTTATGGGGCTATATGTCCTACTTATGGGGCTATATATCCCACTTATG
>NC_091234.1:19076436-19101542 GCF_040958095.1 Procambarus clarkii | reverse complement strand
GCCCCTGGGGCCAGGTGAGAGGCGCGCCTGGTCGTACCTCCGCCCTGGGGCCAGGGTGAGAGGCGCCCTGGTCGTACTTCCGCCCCTGGGGCCAGGGTGAGAGGCGCCCTGGTCGTACCTCCGCCCCTGGGGCCAGGGTGAGAGGCGCCCTGGTCGTACCTCCGCCCCTGGGGCCAGGGTGAGAGGCGCCCTGGTCGTATCTCCGCCCCTGGGGCCAGGGTGAGAGGCGCCCTGGTCGTACCTCCGCCCCTGGGGCCAGGGTGAGAGGCGCCCCTGGTCGTACCTCCGTCCCTGGGGCCAGGGTGAGAGGCGCCCTGGTCGTACTTCCGCCCCTGGGGCCAGGGTGAGAGGCGCCCTGGTCTACCTCCGCCCCTGGGGCCAGGGTGAGAGGCGCCCCTGGTAGTACTCAGCCCCTGGTCGTACCTCCGCCCCTGGGCCAGGGTGGAGGCGCCCCTGGTAGTACCTCAGCCCTGGTCGTACCTCAGCCCTTGTCGTACCTCAGCCCCTAGTTGTACCTCAGCCCCTGGTCGTACCTCAGCCCCTAGTTGTACCTCAGCCCCTTGTCGTACCTCAGCCCCTAATCGTACCTCAGCCCCTGGTCGTACCACAACCCCTGGTCGTACCTCAGCCCCTAGTTGTACCTCCGCCCCTGGTCGTTCCTCCGCCCCTGGTCGTACCTCAGCCCCCGGTCGTACCTCAGCCCCTGGTCGTACCACAGCCCCTGGTCGTACCTCAGCCACTAGTCGTACCTCAGCCCCTTGTCGTACCTCAGCCCCTGGTCGTACCTCAGCCCCTGGTCGTACCTCAGCCCCTGGTCGTACCACAGCCCCTGGTCGTACCTCAGCCCCTAGTCGTACCACAGCCCCTTGTCGTACCTCAGCCCCTGGTCGTACCTCAGCCCCTGGTCGTACCTCAGCCCCTACTCGTACCTCCGCCCCTGGTCGTACCTCAGCCCCTGGTCGCACCTCAGCCCCTGGTCGTACCTCAGCCCCTGGTCGTACCTCAGCCCCTGGTCGTACCTCAGCCCCTGGTCGTACCTCAGCCCCTGGGGCCTGTAGTAATCCAAGTATTAACAACAACAGTGTCAGTAACAACAACAACAGTGTCAGTAACAACAACAGTGTCAGTAACAACAACAGTGTTAGTAACAACAACAACAGTGTCAGTAACAACAACAGTGTCAGTAACAACAACAACAACAGTGTCAGTAACAACAACAGTGTTAGTAACAACAACAACAGTGTCAGTAACAACAACAGTGTCAGTAACAACAACAACAGTGTCAGTAACAACAACAGTGTCAGTAACAACAACAACAGTGTCAGTAACAACAACAACAGTGTCAGTAACAACAACAACAGTGTCAGTAACAACAACAACAACAACAGTGTCAGTAACAACAACAACAACAACAGTGTCAGTAACAACAACAGTGTCAGTAACAACAACAGTGTCAGTAACAACAACAACAGTGTCAGTAAAAACAACAGTATCAGTAACAACAACAGTGTCAGTAACAACAACAACAACAGTGTCAGTAACAACAACAACAACAGTGTCAGTAACAACAACAGTGTCAGTAACAACAACAACAGTGTCAGTAACAACAACAGTGTCAGTAACAACAACAGTGTCAGTAACAACAACAACAGTGTCAGTAACAACAACAACAGTGTCAGTAACAACAACAACAACAACAGTGTCAGTAACAACAACAACAACAACAGTGTCAGTAACAACAACAGTGTCAGTAACAACAACAGTGTCAGTAACAACAACAACAGTGTCAGTAACAACAACAGTGTCAGTAACAACAACAGTGTCAGTAACAACAACAACAGTGTCAGTAACAACAACAACAACAGTGTCAGTAACAACAACAACAGTGTCAGTAAACAACAACAACAGTGTCAGTAACAACAACAACAACAGTGTCAGTAACAACAACAACAGTGTCAGTAACAACAACAACAGTGTCAGTAACAACAACAACAGTGTCAGTAACAACAACAACAGTGTCAGTAACAACAACACAGTGTCAGTAACAACACCAGTGTCAGTAAACAACACACAACAGTGTCAGTAACAACAACAACAGTGTCAGTAACAACAACAAACAGTGTCAGTAACAACAACAGTGTCAGTAACAACAACAGTGTCAGTAACAACAACAACAGTGTCAGTAACACACAAACAGTGTCAGTAACAACAACAACAACAGTGTCAGTAACAACAACAACAGTGTCAGTAACAACAACAGTGTCCAGTAACAACAACAGTGTCAGGTAACAACAACAACAACAGTGTCAGTACAACACAACAACAGTGTCAGTAACAACAACAACAACAGTGTCAGTAAACAACTAACAACACCAACAGTGTCAGTAACAACAGAACAACGAACAGTGTCAAGTAACAACAACAACAGTTTCAGTAACCAACCAACAGTGTCAGTAACACAACAACAGTGTCAGTAACAACAACCCCCCCCCCCCCCAGTGTCAGTAACCAACAAAACAAACAGATGTGTAGTAACGAACAACAGTGTCCAGGTACACCACAACAACGAACAGTCGTCAGTAACCTAAACAACAACTAGTGTAGCAGTACCAACAACAGTGTTCCAGTAACAACAACAGTGCAGTAACAACAACAACAGTTGTCAGTGTAACCAACAACAACAGTGTCAGTAGTAACACAAACAACAGTGTCAGTAACAAACAACAGTGTCAGGTAACAACAACAACAACAGTGGTCAGTAAACCACAACAGACAACATGTGGGGTCAGTAACAACCAACAACAACAACAGTCGTCAGTAACAACAAACAAACAACAGTGTCAGGAAAACAACAAGCAACAGTGTCAGTAACAAACAAACAGGTGTCAGTAACAACAACAACAACAGTGGTCAGTAACAACACAACCCAGTGTCAGTAACAAACAACAAACAGTGTCAGTAACAACAACAACAGTGTCAGTAACAACAACAACAGTGTCAGTAACAACAACAGTGTCAGTAACAACAACAGTGTCAGTAACAACAACAACAGTGTCAGTAACAACAACAGTGTCAGTAACAACAACAACAGTGTCAGTAACAACAACAACAGTGTCAGTAACAACAACAGTGTCAGTAACAACAACAGTGTCAGTAACAACAACAACAACAGTGTCAGTAACAACAACACACAGTGTCAGTAACAACAACAACAGTTTCAGTAACAACAACAACAACAGTGTCAGTAACAACAACAACAAACAGTGTCAGTAACAACAACAACAGTGTCAGTAACAACACAACAACAGTGTCAGTAACAACAACAGTGTTAGTAACAACAACAGTGTCAGTAACAACAACAACAGTGTCAGTAACAACAACAGTGTCAGTAACAACAACAACAGTGTCAGTAACAACAACAACAACAGTGTCAGTAACAACAACAGTGTCAGTAACAACAACAGTGTCAGTAACAACAACAGTGTCAGTAACAACAACAACAGTGTCAGTAACAACAACAACAACAGTGTCAGTAACAACAACAACAGTGTCAGTAACAACAACAACAACAGTGTCAGTAACAACAACAGTGTCAATAACAACAACAACAACAGTGTCAGTAACAACAACAACAGTGTCAGTAACAACAACAACAACAGTGTCAGTAACAACAACAACAACAGTGTCAGTAACAACAACAACAACAGTGTCAGTAACAACAACAACAACAGTGTCAGTAACAACAACAACAGTGTCAGTAACAACAACAACAACAGTGTCAGTAACAACAACAGTGTCAGTAACAACAACAGTGTCAGTAACAACAACAACAACAGTGTCAGTAACAACAACAGTGTCAGTAACAACAACAGTGTCAGTAACAACAACAACAACAGTGTCAGTAACAACAACAGTGTCAGTAACAACAACAGTGTCAGTAACAACAACAACAGTGTCAGTAACAACAACAACAGTGTCAGTAACAACAACAACAGTGTCAGTAACAACAACAACAGTGTCAGTAACAACAACAGTGTCAGTAACAACAACAACAGTGTCAGTAACAACAACAGTGTCAGTAACAACAACAGTGTCAGTAACAACAACAGTGTCAGTAACAACAACAGTGTCAGTAACAACAACAGTGTCAGTAACAACAACAGTGTCAGTAACAACAACAGTGTCAGTAACAACAACAACAGTGTCAGTAACAACAACAGTGTCAGTAACAACAACAGTGTCAGTAACAACAACAGTGTCAGTAACAACAACAGTGTCAGTAACAACAACAACAGTGTCAGTAACAACAACAGTGTCAGTAACAACAACAACAGTGTCAGTAACAACAACAGTGTCAGTAACAACAACAACAGTGTCAGTAACAACAACAGTGTCAGTAACAACAACAGTGTCAGTAGCAACAACAACAGTGTCAGTAACAACAACAACAGTGTCAGTAACAACAACAACAGTGTCAGTAACAACAACAGTGTCAGTAACAACAACAGTGTTAGTAACAACAACAACAACAACAGTGTCAGTAACAACAACAGTGTCAGTAACAACAACAACAGTGTCAGTAACAACAACAACAACAGTGTCAGTAACAACAACAGTGTCAGTAACAACAACAACAACAGTGTCAGTAACAACAACAGTGTCAGTAACAACAACAGTGTCAGTAACAACAACAGTGTCAGTAACAACAACAACAACAGTGTCAGTAACAACAACAGTGTCAGTAACAACAACAGTGTCAGTAACAACAACAACAGTGTCAGTAACAACAACAACAACAGTGTCAGTAACAACAACAACAACAGTGTCAGTAACAACAACAGTGTCAGTAACAACAACAGTGTCAGTAACAACAACAACAGTGTCAGTAACAACAACAGTGTCAGTAACAACAACAACAGTGTCAGTAACAACAACAACAGTGTCAGTAACAACAACAACAGTGTCAGTAACAACAACAGTGTCAGTAACAACAACAACAACAGTGTTAGTAACAACAACAGTGTTAGTAACAACAACAGTGTTAGTAACAACAACAGTGTCAGTAACAACAACAGTGTCAGTAACAACAACAGTGTCAGTAACAACAACAACAGTGTCAGTAACAACAACAGTGTCAGTAACAACAACAGTGTTAGTAACAACAACAACAACAGTGTTAGTAACAACAACAGTGTTAGTAACAACAACAGTGTCAGTAACAACAACAGTGTCAGTAACAACAACAACAGTGTCAGTAACAACAACAGTGTCAGTAACAACAACAACAGTGTCAGTAACAACAACAGTGTCAGTAACAACAACAGTGTCAGTAGCAACAACAACAGTGTCAGTAACAACAACAACAGTGTCAGTAACAACAACAACAGTGTCAGTAACAACAACAGTGTCAGTAACAACAACAGTGTTAGTAACAACAACAACAACAACAGTGTCAGTAACAACAACAGTGTCAGTAACAACAACAACAGTGTCAGTAACAACAACAACAACAGTGTCAGTAACAACAACAGTGTCAGTAACAACAACAACAACAGTGTCAGTAACAACAACAGTGTCAGTAACAACAACAGTGTCAGTAACAACAACAGTGTCAGTAACAACAACAACAACAGTGTCAGTAACAACAACAGTGTCAGTAACAACAACAGTGTCAGTAACAACAACAACAGTGTCAGTAACAACAACAACAACAGTGTCAGTAACAACAACAACAACAGTGTCAGTAACAACAACAGTGTCAGTAACAACAACAGTGTCAGTAACAACAACAACAGTGTCAGTAACAACAACAGTGTCAGTAACAACAACAACAGTGTCAGTAACAACAACAACAGTGTCAGTAACAACAACAACAGTGTCAGTAACAACAACAGTGTCAGTAACAACAACAACAACAGTGTTAGTAACAACAACAGTGTTAGTAACAACAACAGTGTTAGTAACAACAACAGTGTCAGTAACAACAACAGTGTCAGTAACAACAACAGTGTCAGTAACAACAACAACAGTGTCAGTAACAACAACAGTGTCAGTAACAACAACAGTGTTAGTAACAACAACAACAACAGTGTTAGTAACAACAACAGTGTTAGTAACAACAACAGTGTCAGTAACAACAACAACAGTGTCAGTAACAACAACAGTGTCAGTAACAACAACAACAACAGTGTTAGTAACAACAACAACAACAGTGTCAGTAACAACAACAACAGTGTCAGTAACAACAAGTGTCAGTAACAACAACAACAACAGTGTCAGTAACAACAACAACAGTGTCAGTAACAACAACAACAACAGTGTCAGTAACAACAACAACAGTGTCTGTAGCAACAACAACAACAGTGTCAGTAACAACAACAACAGTGTCAGTAACAACAACAGTGTCAGTAACAACAGCAGTGTCAGTAACAACAACAGTGTCAGAAACAACAACAACAACAGTGTCAGTAGCAACAACAACAACAGTGTCAGTAACAACAACAACAGTGTCAGTAACAACAACAGTGTCAGCAACAACAACAACAGTGTCAGTAACAACAACAACAGTGTCAGTAACAACAACAACAACAGTGTCAGTAACAACAACAGTGTCAATAACAACAACAACAGTGTTAGTAACAACAACAGTGTTAGTAACAACAACAACAGTGTCAGTAACAACAACAGTGTTAGTAACAACAACAACAGTGTCAGTAACAACAACAGTGTCAGTAACAACAACAGTGTCAGTAACAACAACAGTGTCAATAAAAACAACAACAGTGTTAGTAACAACAACAACAGTGTCAGTAACAACAACAGTGTCAATAACAACAACAACAGTGTTAGTAACAACAACAACAGTGTTAGTAACAACAACAGTGTTAGTAACAACAACAGTGTTAGTAACAACAACAACAGTGTCAGTAACAACAACAGTGTCAGTAACAACAACAGTGTCAGTAACAACAACAGTGTTAGTAACAACAACAGTGTCAGTAACAACAACAGTGTCAGTAACAACAACAGTGTCAGTAACAACAACAGTGTCAGTAACAACAACAACAACAGTGTCAATAACAACAACAACAGTGTTAGTAACAACAACAACAGTGTCAGTAACAACAACAGTGTCAGTAACAACAGTGTCAGTAACAACAACAAGTGTCAGTAACAACAACAACAGTGTCAGTAACAACAACAGTGTCAGTAACAACAACAGTGTCAGTAACAACAGTGTCAGTAACAACAACAACAGTGTCAGTAACAACAACAACAGTGTCAGTAACAACAACAGTGTCAGTAACAACGACAGTGTCAGTAACAACAACAGTGTCAGTAACAACGACAGTGTCAGTAACAACAACAGTGTCAGTAACAACGACAGTGTCAGTAACAACGACAGTGTCAGTAACAACGACAGTGTCAGTAACAACGACAGTGTCAGTAACAACGACAGTGTCAGTAACAACGACAGTGTCATTAACAACAACAGTGTCAGTAACAACAACAGTGTCAGTAACAACGACAGTGTCAGTAACAACGACAGTGTCAGTAACAACGACAGTGTCAGTAACAACGACAGTGTCAGTAACAACGACAGTGTCATTAACAACAACAGTGTCAGTAACAACAACAGTGTCAGTAACAACGACAGCGTCAGTAACAACGACAGTGTCAGTAACAACGACAGTGTCAGTAACAACAACAGTGTCAGTAACAACAACAACAGTGTCAGTAACAACAACAACAGTGTCAGTAACAACGACAGTGTCAGTAACAACGACAGTGTCAGTAACAACGACAGTGTCAGTAACAACGACAGTGTCATTAACAACAACAGTGTCAGTAACAACAACAGTGTCAGTAACAACGACAGTGTCAGTAACAACGACAGTGTCAGTAACAACAACAGTGTCAGTAACAACAACAACAGTGTCAGTAACAACAACAGTGTCAGTAACAACAACAACAGTGTCAGTAACAACAACAGTGTCAGTAACAACAACAGTGTCAGTAACAACAACAACAGTGTCAGTAACAACAACAACAACAACAGTGTCAGTAACAACAACAGTGTCAGTAACAACAACAACAGTGTCAGTAACAACAACAACAGTGTCAGTAACAACAACAGTGTCAGTAACAACAACAGTGTCAGTAACAACAACAACAGTGTCAGTAACAACAACAACAACAGTGTCAGTAACAACAACAGTGTCAGTAACAACAACAACAGTGTCAGTAACAACAACAACAGTGTCTTCCTCCCCCCCACCCCACTCTCCCCCACCCCACCCTACTCTCCCCCACCCCACCCTACTCTCCCCCCACCCCACCCTACTCTCCCCCCACCCCCACCCTACTCTCCCCCACCCCACCCTACTCTCCCCCACCCCACCCCACCCTACTCTCCCCCACCCCACCCCACCCTACTCTTCCCCACCCCACCCCACCCTACTCTCCCCCCACCCCGCCCTACTCTCCCCCCCACCCCCACCCTACTCTCCCCCACCCCACCCTACTCTCCCCCACCCCACCCTACTCTCCCCCACCCCACCCTACTCTCCCCCACCCCACCCCACCTACTCTCCCCCACCCCACCCTACTCTCCCCCACCCCACCCCACCCTACTCTCTCCCCACCCCACCCTACTCTCCCCCCACCCCCACCCTACTCTCCCCCACCCCACCCAACTCTCCCCCACCCCACCCTACTCTCCCCCAAACCCCACCCTACTCTCCCCCCACCCCCACCCTACTCTCCCCCACCCCACCCAACTCTCCCCCACCCCACCCAACTCTCCCCCACCCCACCCTACTCTCCCCCACCCACCCTACTCTCCCCCATCCCCCCCTACTCTCCCCCACCCCACCCAACTCTCCCCCACCCCACCCTACTCTCCCCCACCCCACCCTACTCTACCCCACCCACCCTACTCTCCCCCATCCCCCCCTACTCTCCCCCACCCACCCTACTCTCCCCCATCCCCCCCTACTCTCCCCCACCCCACCCTACTCTCCCCCATCCCCCCCTACTCTCCCCCACCCACCCTACTCTCCCCCATCCCCCCCTACTCTCCCCCACCCCACCCTACTCTCCCCCACCCCACCCTACTCTCCCCCACCCCCACCCTACTCTCCCCCACCCCCACCCTACTCTCCCCCACCCTCACCCTACTCTCCCCCACCCCACCCCACCCTCCCCCACCCCCACCCTACTCTCCCCCACCCCACCCTACTCTCCCCCACCCCCACCCTACTCTCCCCCACCCTCACCCTACTCTCCCCCACCCCACCCCACCCTCCCCCACCCCCACCCCACCCTCCCCCACCCCACCCTACTCTCCCCCACCCCACCCTACTCTCCCCCACCCCACCCTACTCTCCCCTTCTGTAAACTGTTATTCACAGCCTCTCAACGTTATCTTTCCAAATAACCCCACATCCCCCCCCCCCCCCTGCTCTTGTACCCTGGGTGATACCTGGTTGATGGGGTTCTGGGAGTTCTTCTACTCCCCAAGCCCGGCCCGAGGCCAGGCTCGACTTGTGAGAGTTTGGTCCACCAGGCTGTTGCTTGGAGCGGCCCGAGGCCAGGCTTGACTTGTGAGAGTTTGGTCCACCAGGCTGTTGCTTGGAGCGGCCCGAGGCCAGGCTTGACTTGTGAGAGTTTGGTCCACCAGGCTGTTGCTTGGAGCGGCCCGAGGCCAGGCTCGACTTGTGAGAGTTTGGTCCACCAGGCTGTTGCTTGGAGCGGCCCGCAGGCCAGGCTTGACTTGTGAGAGTTTGGTCCACCAGGCTGTTGCTTGGAGCGGCCCGAGGCCAGGCTTGACTTGGGAGAGTTTGGTCCACCAGGCTGTTGCTTGGAGTGGCCCGCAGGCCAGGCTTGACTTGTGAGAGTTTGGTCCACCAGGCTGTTGCTTGGAGCGGCCCGCAGGCCAGGCTTGACTTGTGAGAGTTTGGTCCACCAGGCTGTTGCTTGGAGCGGCCCGCAGGCCAGGCTTGACTTGTGAGAGTTTGGTCCACCAGGCTGTTGCTTGGAGCGGCCCGCAGGCCAGGCTTGACTTGTGAGAGTTTGGTCCACCAGGCTGTTGCTTGGAGCGGCCCGCAGGCCAGGCTTGACTTGTGAGAGTTTGGTCCACCAGGCTGTTGCTTGGAGCGGCCCGAGGCCAGGCTCGACTTGTGAGAGTTTGGTCCACCAGGATGTTGCTTGGAGCGGCCCGAGGCCAGGCACGACTTGTGAGAGTTTGGTCCACCAGGATGTTGCTTGGAGCGGCCCGCAGGCCAGGCTCGACTTGTGAGAGTTTGGTCCACCAGGATGTTGCTTGGAGCGGCCCGAGGCCAGGCTCGACTTGTGAGAGTTTGGTCCACCAGGCTGTTGCTTGGAGCGGCCCGCAGGCCAGGCTTGACTTGTGAGAGTTTGGTCCACCAGGCTGTTGCTTGGAGCGGCCCGAGGCCAGGCTTGACTTGTGAGAGTTTGGTCCACCAGGTTGTTGCTTGGAGCGGCCCGAGGCCAGGCTCGACTTGTGAGAGTTTGGTCCACCAGGCTGTTGCTTGGAGCGGCCCGAGGCCAGGCTCGACTTGTGAGTTTGGTCCACCAGGATGTTGCTTGGAGCGGCCCGAGGCCAGGCTTGACTTGTGAGAGTTTGGTCCACCAGGTTGTTGCTTGGAACGGCCCGCAGGCCAGGCTTGACTTGTGAGAGTTTGGTCCACCAGGCTGTTGCTTGGAGCGGCCCGCAGGCCAGGCTTGACTTGTGAGAGTTTGGTCCACCAGGCTGTTGCTTGGAGCGGCCCGCAGGCCAGGCTTGACTTGTGAGAGTTTGGTCCACCAGGCTGTTGCTTGGAACGGCCCGCAGGCCAGGCTTGACTTGTGAGAGTTTGGTCCACCAGGCTGTTGCTTGGAGAGGCCCGCAGGCCAGGCTTGACTTGTGAAAGTTTGGTCCACCAGGCTGTTGCTTGGAGTGGCCCGCAGGCCAGGCTTGACTTGTGAGACTTTGGTCCACCAGGCTGTTGCTTGGAGCGGCCCGAGGCCAGGCTTGACTTGTGAGAGTTTGGTCCACCAGGCTGTTGCTTGGAGCGGCCCGAGGCCAGGCTTGACTTGGGAGAGTTTGGTCCACCAGGCTGTTGCTTGGAGTGGCCCGCAGGCCAGGCTTGACTTGTGAGAGTTTGGTCCACCAGGCTGTTGCTTGGAGCGGCCCGAGGCCAGGCTTGACTTGTGAGAGTTTGGTCCACCAGGCTGTTGCTTGGAGCGGCCCGAGGCCAGGCTTGACTTGGGAGAGTTTGGTCCACCAGGCTGTTGCTTGGAGCGGCCCGAGGCCAGGCTTGACTTGTGAGAGTTTGGTCCACCAGGCTGTTGCTTGGAGCGGCCCGAGGCCAGGCTTGACTTGTGAGAGTTTGGTCCACCAGGCTGTTGCTTGGAGCGGCCCGCAGGCCAGGCTTGACTTGTGAGAGTTTGGTCCACCAGGCTGTTGCTTGGAGCGGCCCGCAGGCCCACATACCCACCACAGCCCGGTTGGTCCGGCACTCCTTGGAGGAATAAATCCAGTTTTCTCTTGAAGATGTCCACGGTTGTTCCGGCAATATTTCTTATGCTCGCTGGGAGGACGTTGAACAACCGCGGACCTCTGATGTTTATACAGTGTTCTCTGATTGTGCCTATGGCACCTCTGCTCTTCACTGGACCTCTGATGTTTATACAGTGTTCTCTGATTGTGCCTATAGCACCTCTGCTCTTCACTGGACCTCTGATGTTTATACAGTGTTCTCTGATTGTGCCTATGGCACCTCTGCTCTTCACTGGTTCTATTCTGCATTTTCTTCCATATCGTTCACTCCAGTACGTTGTTATCTTACTGTGTAGATTTGGAACCTGTCCCTCCAGTCTATCCTTTTATTATTAAAATTGAATTTATTGAATAGCCCTTCTCGCTTGTTGTTTCTCTTGGGCCTACTACCGTTATTAATGTTAGTTTGCACTTCAATGAGCTTGTGGTCCGAGTACGTAGTGTCTGAGACAGTAATGTCTCTGATTAGCTCATCATTGTTCGTGAATATCAGGTCCAGCGTGTTCTCCTTCCTAGTTGGTTCTGTAATCTGCTGACTGAGCGAGAATTTGTCACAGAATCTCAGTAGTTCTCTGACCTGTGATTGGTTATTTTCAGGTTGACTTCCTGCTATAATGTTATTGTTTACTATTCTCCATTGTAAACTGGGTAGATTGAAGTCTGCAAGGAAGATGATATCTGGTACTGGGTTTGCTAGGTTATCAAGGATATTCTCTATTTTGTGGATCTGTTCAGTGAATTCCTCAACTGTTGCATCTGGCGGTTTGAATATTAAAATAATAATTACATTTATATTTTCTACATTGATTCCAAGTACTTCTACCACCTCATTGGTACCTCTACCCCCCACACCCCACATCCCCCCCCCTCCCCGTCTCCCTGCCCCTCCCCCCACCTGCCTGCCCCTCCCTCCACCTCCCTGCCCCTCCCCCCACCTCTCTGCCCCTCCCACCCACCTGCCAGCCCCTCCCCCCACCTCCCTGTCACTCCCCCAAACCCCCCTGCCCCACACCCCACCCCCCTGCCACTCCCCCCCCCCACCTCCCTGCCCCTCCCCCCCCTCCCTGCCCCACCCCCCCCCCTGCCCGCCTGGTCAAAGTTTCGTTGTGAATTTAATGTTTTGGATTTTTTTTTAAACTGTATTTAAGAGGTTTACGTTTCTCCCCAACGCTGAGTGAGAAGGCGCTTGTACTCTTAACTATTAGGAAGGCCAGGGACCCCCAGGGACCCCCAGGGACACCCAGGGAACCCTAGGGACACCCAGGGACACCTAGGTACCCCCAGGGACCCCTAAGGACACCCAGGGACCCCCAGGGACATCTAGGGACCCCTAAGGACACCCAGGGACCCCCAGGAACACCTAGGGACCCCTAGGGACCCCTAGGGACCCCCAGGGACCCCTAGGGACTCCCAGGAACCCCCAGGGACACGACCTGAGGGGACCAGGGGCCGCCAAGGACGACTCCCATCAGGGCGGGAAAAAGTGGTCGCCGCCAGAGCCACTTTAGAGAGTAAAACTCCGAAGTTGTTTCTCAGCGCCAGCTGCGCCCGCTTCCAATATTCACTCACATTTGAGACATTTTTTCATTTTTTAACTAGCTGTACCCGGCCACGCGTTGCTGTGGCACAGCAACCTTCCCCTGTCCTCCAGGCCTCCCCACCATTCCCCTCTCCCTCGTCCCCACTATCCCCCACTCCCTCGTGTCCTTGTCCTCCCCACTATCCCAATATAGATTGGGAGCCGGTCGGCCGAGCGGACAGCACGCTGGACTTGTGATCCTGTGGTCCCCGGTTCGATCCCAGGCGCCGGCGAGAAACAATGGGCAGAGTTTCTTTCACCCTATGCCCCTGTTACCTAGCAGTAAAATAGGTACCTGGGTGTTAGTCAGCTGTCACGGGCTGCTTCCTGGGGGTGGAGGCCTGGTCGAGGACCGGGCCGCGGGGACACTAAAGCCCCGAAATCATCTCAAGATAACCTCAAGATCCCCCACGCCACCGTCCCTCGTCATCCTTACTATCCCTCGTCCCCTCGTCCTCCCGACCATTCCCCACTCCCTCGTCCGATACATTCCCAAATGGTCTGATGTTCTCATCAGAAAATTGGGAACATCAATGATCTGATGTTCCAATCACTGAAAAATAAATAGAACAATTAGAAAACGAAATAAAAAATATGAAAAAATAAAAAAACTATACTCACGAAATGAACGGTATGGTAAACAACACAGCTCAATTCCAACGCAATGTCACACAAAATAATTAAATCAAAATGAAAATAAATCGAAATCTATGAAAATTCAATTTATCAATGCAATCGGATACATTGAAATGGAATCGCATCATATTTAATATAGCGTGTGTTGCTCTTACGTGCATTGTTTAAAAACAAACCTGTTTTTACCTGTCATAGGTGCGGCATCTGTTTTTACCTGTCATAGGTGCGGCATCTGTTTTTACCTGTCATAGGTGCGGCATCTGTTTTTACCTGTCATAGGTGCGGCATCTGTTTTTACCTGTCATAGGTGCGGCATCTGTTTTTACCTGTCATAGGTGCGGCATCTGTTTTTACCTGTCATAGGTGCGGCATCTGTTTAACATTCGGGGATTAACGATTTTGAACAAACGAACATTTACATTTCTATTTATATAGATGAACAGCGTGTTAAAATTGATGAATGCGTCTTTGGGGTCGACCGCTGGATGGAATGGTCACCCTACAACCACCCCCTTACACGTCTTGTTTAAACTAATCACTAAAATGGCACTCGCCCGCTGACAGGATTTCTAGCTAGTACGATCACCACTGACAGAACGCACTCACGCACACACGCACTCCACACACACACGCACGCAGGCACCATGCCTGCTAGGAGACGCAGGATGCGTGGTGGAGTCTGCCTTCATGTTCCCTGTTGCTGCAGAGCTCCTAGAGCTTTTAGAGCTCCTAGAGTTCTAGGGCTCCTAGAGCTCCTAGGGCTCCAAGAGCTCCTACGGCTCCTAGAGCTCCTACGGCTCCTAGAGCTCCTAGGGCTCCTAGAGCTCCTAGGGCTCCTAGAGCTCCTGGAGCTCCTACGGCTCCTAGAGCTCCTAGGGCTCCAAGAGCTCCTACGGCTCCTAGAGCTCCTACGGCTCCTAGAGCTCCTACTGCTCCTAGAGCTCCTTGGGCTCCTAGAGCTCCTAGGTCTCCTGGAGCTCCTACGGCTCCTAGAGCTCCTAGGGCTCCAAGAGCTCCTACGGCTCCTAGAGCTCATAGAGCTCCTAGGGCTCCTGGAGCTCCTACGGCTCCTGGAGCTCCTACGGCTCCTGGAGCTCCTACGGCTCCTAGGGCTCATAGAGCTCCTGGAGCTCCTAGAGCTCCTAGGGCTCATAGAGCTCCTACGGCTCCTGGAGCTCCTAGGGCTCCAAGAGCTCCTAGGGCTCCTAGAGCTCCTACGGCTCCTAGAGCTCCTAGGGCTCATAGAGCTCCTAGGGCTCCTAGAGCTCCTAGGGCTCCTGGAGCTCCTAGGGCTCCTGGAGCTCCTAGGGCTCCAAGAGCTCCTAGGGCTCCTGGAGCTCCTATGGCTCCTAGGGCTCCTAGAGCTCCTAGGGCTCCTAGAGCTCCTAGGGCTCATAGAGCTCATAGAGCTCCTAGGGCTCCTAGAGCTCCTAGGGCTTCTAGGGCTCCTGGAGCTCCTAGGGCTCCTAGAGCTCCTAGGGCTCCTAGAGCTCATAGAGCTCCTAGGGCTCATAGAGCTCCTAGGCTGGCCCACCATCCTCTCTATCACCTAGTTGTGCTTGCGGGGGTTGAGCTCTGGCTCTTTGGTCCCGCCTCTCAACTGTCAATTAACTGGTGTACAGATTCCTGAGCCTATTGGGCTCTATCATATCTACACTTGAAACTGTGTATGGAGTCAGCCTCCACCTGCAGGGGCCTGACAGCTGAGTGGACAGCGCTCGAGATTCGTAGTCCTACGGTTCCGGGTTCGATCCCCGGTGGAGGCGGAAACAAATGGGCAGAGTTCCTTTCACCCTGATGCACCGGTTCACCTAGCAGTAAATAGGTACCTGGAAGTTAGACAACTGCTACGGGCTGCTTCCTGGGATGACCTGCCCACGTGGACAGGTCACCACGTGGACAGGTCACCACGTGGACAGGTCACCACGTGGACAGATCACCACGTGGACAGGTCACCACGTGGACAGATCACCACGTGGACAGGTCACCACGTGGACAGGTCACCACGTGGACAGGTCACCACGTGGACAGATCACCACGTGCACAGGTCACCACGTGGACAGGTCACCACGTGGACAGATCACCACGTGGACAGGTCACCACGTGGACAGATCACCACGTGGACAGGTCACCACGTGGACAGGTCACCACGTGGACAGGTCACCACGTGGACAGATCACCACGTGCACAGGTCACCACGTGGACAGGTCACCACGTGGACAGATCACCACGTGGACAGGTCACCACGTGGACAGGTCACCACGTGGACAGGTCACCACGTGGACAGGTCACCACGTGGACAGGTCACCACGTGGACAGGTCACCACGTGGACAGATCACCACGTGGACAGGTCACCACGTGGACAGATCACCACGTGGACAGGTCACCACGTGGACAGGTCACCACGTGGACAGGTCACCACGTGGACAGATCACCACGTGGACAGGTCACCACGTGGACAGGTCACCACGTGGACAGATCACCACGTGGACAGGTCACCACGTGGACAGGTCACCACGTGGACAGGTCACCACGTGGACAGATCACCACGTGCACAGATCACCACGTGCACAGATCACCACGTGCACAGGTCACCACGTGGACAGATCACCACGTGGACAGATCACCACGTGGACAGGTCACCACGTGGACAGATCACCACGTGGACAGGTCACCATGCACGTGGACAGGTCACCACGTGGACAGATCACCACGTGGACAGGTCACCACGTGGACAGGTCACCACGTGGACAGATCACCACGTGGACAGGTCACCACGTGGACAGGTCACCACGTGGACAGGTCACCACGTGGACAGATCACCACGTGGACAGGTCACCACGTGGACAGATCACCACGTGGACAGATCACCACGTGGACAGATCACCACGTGGACAGATCACCACGTGGACAGATCACCACGTGGACAGGTCACCACGTGGACAGGTCACCACGTGGACAGGTCACCACGTGGACAGGTCGCCGCTATAATGGGGAGGGTGTGTGTAGGGAAGGGGGGGGGGGCAGGAACCAGGGGGTTAAAGTCCAAAGGTAAGAGCCGACATTTAGGCTCTTACCGGTCTGTTGTGTCCGGTCTGTTGTGTTCGGTCTGTTGTGTCCGGTCTGTTGTGTTCGGTCTGTTGTGTCCGGTCTGTTGTGTCCGGCCGGTTGTGTCCGGTCTGTTGTGTTCGGTCTGTTGTGTTCGATCTGTTGTGTCCAGCCGGTTGTGTCCGGTCTGTTGTGTCCAGCCGGTTGTGTCCGGCCGGTTGTGTCCGGTCTGTTGTGTCCGGTCGGTTGTGTCCGGTCTGTTGTGTCCGGTCTGTTGTGTCCGGCCGGTTGTGTCCGGTCTGTTGTGTCCGGTCGGTTGTGTCCGGTCTGTTGTGTCCGGTCGGTTGTGTCCGGTCTGTTGTGTCCGGTCGGTTGTGTCCGGTCTGTTGTGTCCGGTCGGTTGTGTCCGGTCTGTTGTGTCCGGTCTGTTGTGTCCGGTCGGTTGTGTCCGGTCTGTTGTGTCCGGCCGGTTGTGTCCGGTCTGTTGTGTCCGGCTGGTTGTGTCCGGCCGGTTGTGTCCGGTCGGTTGTGTCCGGTCTGTTGTGTCCGGTCTGTTGTGTCCGGCCGGTTGTGTCCGGTCTGTTGTGTCCGGTCTGTTGTGTCCGGCCGGTTGTGTCCGGTCTGTTGTGTCCGGTCTGTTGTGTCCGGCCGGTTGTGTCCGGTCTGTTGTGTCCGGTCTGTTGTGTCCGGCCGGTTGTGTCCGGCCGGTTGTGTCCGGCCGGTTGTGTCCGGTCTGTTGTGTCCGGTCTGTTGTGTCCGGTCTGTTGTGTCCGGTCGGTTGTGTCCGGTCTGTTGTGTCCGGCCGGTTGTGTCCGGTCTGTTGTGTCCGGCCGGTTGTGTCCGGTCGGTTGTGTCCGGCCGGTTGTGTCCGGTCTGTTGTGTCCGGTCGGTTGTGTCCGGTCGGTTGTGTCCGGTCTGTTGTGTCCGGCCGGTTGTGTCCGGTCTGTTGTGTCCGGTCTGTTGTGTCCGGTCTGTTGTGTCCGGGCTGTTGTGTCCGGGCAGTTGTGTTCGGGCTGTTGTGTCCGGTCTGTTGTGTCCGGTCTGTTGTGTCCGGTCTGTTGTGTCCGGTCTGTTGTGTCCGGTCTGTTGTGTCCGGGCAGTTGTGTCCGGGCTGTTGTGTCCGGTCTGTTGTGTCCGGTCTGTTGTGTCCGGTCTGTTGTGTCCGGTCTGTTGTGTCCGGTCTGTTGTGTCCGGTCTGTTGTGTCCGGTCTGTTGTGTCCGGTCTGTTGTGTCCGGTCTGTTGTGTCCGGTCTGTTGTGTCCGGTCTGTTGTGTCCGGGCAGTTGTGTCCGGTCTGTTGTGTCCGGTCTGTTGTGTCCGGTCTGTTGTGTCCGGTCTGTTGTGTCCGGTCTGTTGTGTCCGGGCAGTTGTGTCCGGTCTGTTGTGTCCGGTCGGTTGTGTCCGGTCTGTTGTGTCCGGTCTGTTGTGTCCGGCCGGTTGTGTCCGGTCTGTTGTGTCCGGGCTGTTGTGTCCGGGCAGTTGTGTCCGGTCTGTTGTGTCCGGTCGGTTGTGTCCGGTCTGTTGTGTCCGGTCTGTTGTGTCCGGCCGGTTGTGTCCGGTCTGTTGTGTCCGGTCTGTTGTGTTCGGTCTGTTGTGTCCGGTCGGTTGTGTCCGGTCTGTTGTGTCCGGTCTGTTGTGTCCGGCCGGTTGTGTCCGGTCTGTTGTGTCCGGCCGGTTGTGTCCGGTCTGTTGTGTCCGGCCGGTTGTGTCCGGTCGGTGTCCACAATGGACATTCCCCTTGACGTGTCCGGCAAAACTATGCGGCACAAACGGTTCGGAACATGTCCTTTCACCTCATGCGCCTCTTCATCTAAATGGGAAATAAAAGCCAATCTGAAAGTAATTTGGGAAGATTTTAACTTGACGAAGGAGCTGGCAAGGTAGCTACGAGGAGAAAACCCAACAAGGGGGTGGCATTTGGACGGAGGGAAGACCCAGTGCCCAACCACTTGGCCCAGCGGGGATCGAACTCCGACCCGCAAGAAGCGCGGCCTCCACTGCACTGACCAGTCTAAGTGGATACGCGACTAAGTTCTCTCCTATAAGGAGAGCAGTATAGGGTGTACCTCCATGTCCTATAGAACTACCCCCACACCTCACCCCCACACCACGCCCCCACACACCACGCCCCCACACACCACGCCCCCACACACCACGCCCCCACACACCACGCCCCCACACACCACGCCCCCACACACCACGCCCCCACACACCACGCCCCCCCACACCACGCCCCCACACACCACGCCCCCCCACACCACGCCCCCACACACCACGCCCCCCCACACCACGCCCCCACACACCACGCCCCCACACACCACGCCCCCACACACCACGCCCCCACACACCACGCCCCCACACACCACGCCCCCCCACACCACCCCCACACACCACCCCCCACACGCAGGTCAATCTCCGTAAGGTCATCGCTCTCTACTAATGGCTCATTGAGCATATCATTCGTGGTATATTTTGTGTTTATTTTTTAATATAATTTTTGTTGGAGGTTCCTGTGGAGGTCCCCTCCCCCCCACAGTGTTTCTGTGGAGGGCCTCCCCCCACAGTGTTCCTGTGGAGGTCCCCCCACAGTGTTCCTGTGGAGGTCCCCCCACAGTGTTCCTGTGGAGGCCCCCCCCCACAGTGTTCCTGTGGAGGTCCCCCCACAGTGTTCCTGTGGAGGTCCCCCCACAGAGTTCCTGTGGAGGTCCCCCCACAGTGTTCCTGTGGAGGTCCCCCCACAGTGTTCCTGTGGAGGTCCCCCCACAGTGTTCCTGTGGAGGTCCCCCCACAGTGTTCCTGTGGAGGCCCCCCCACAGTGTTCCTGTGGAGGCCCCCCACAGTGTTCCTGTGGAGGTCCCCCACAGTGTTCCTGTGGAGGGTCCCCCACAGTGTTCCTGTGGAGGTCCCCCACAGTGTTCCTGTGGAGGTCCCCCACAGTGTTCCTGTGGAGGCCCTCTTTAATACCTCACAAAACAATGTGATTTATGATGAAAGGAGACACACTCTGACGTCAGAGTGGTGGGGGTGGGGGGGTTGTGGGGGTGTTGTGGGGGTGGGGGGAGCCACTCATGGCGAGGGTGTCAAGGTGCCACTTGCCACAGAAGGTGCCAGGTGAGCTGTGGCACCTCCCGCAGGCACGGTGCACCTCTGGTACCTTTCTTTCGGCTTAGGAGTACCACAGGTGCAGGGAATGTGTGGGAGGTGCCCCACAACACCCCCACAACCCCCCCACAACCCCCACCACCACTCTGACGTTAGAGGTTTGTCTCCTGTTAATATAAATCACATTGTATTTTGTGAGGTATTAAAGAGGACGATGAGGCCTCTACAGGAACACTGTGGGGGCGTGGTGTGTGTGAGGGCGTGGTGTGTGTGTGGGCGTGGTGTATGTGGGCGTGGCATCTGTGGGCGTGGCCAAGAGGAGCGAGTCAGAGGGGGTGTGGCACCAGGCCTAGCAGGACCAATCACCGTAGAGGCGCTGATGACATTGCCCACCTCTGCCCTGTCAATCACAGGAAGTTAATGGATTGGTGACCGCGTCTGGCCTAGCCTCATTGCACTGATGCAGGCTGCCCCATCACCAACATTATCCTAGAACAGTTTCTTCATGTTGCAAACGAGCAGCCATTGATCTGAATACCAGTTGGAGGATTGTTACGTGAAGCAATTAACCCCAAGTGCCAGTTCCAATCACCCTTAAGACCAATTTGGAACTAATGACTCAACCACCACATTCTCAGGTTAATAATTCCAGCTTTATCCTCATGTTTATATGTGGGTAGTGCCGAGTTGCACAGACTTTCGGCGCCGTGGAGAGGGGGGACCTGCTGCATGGGTAACAGCTTCTCGCTGCATGGGTAACAGCTTCTCGCTGCATGGGTAACAGCTTCTCCCTGCATGGGTAACAGCTTCTCCCTGCATGGGTAACAGCTTCTCCCTGCATGGGTAACAGCTTCTCCCTGCATGGGTAACAGCTTCTCCCTGCATGGGTAACAGCTTCTCCATGCATGGGTAACAGCTTCTCCCTGCATGGGTAACAGCTTCTCCCTGCATGGGTAACAGCTTCTCCCCGCATGGGTAACAGCTTCTCCCTGCATGGGTAACAGCTTCTCCCTGCATGGGTAACAGCTTCTCCCTGCATGGGTAACAGCTTCTCCCTGCATGGGTAACAGCTTCTCCCTGCATGGGTAACAGCTTCTCCCTGCATGGGTAACAGCTTCTCCCTGCATGGGTAACAGCTTCTCCCTGCATGGGTAACAGCTTCTCCCTGCATGGGTAACAGCTTCTCCCTGCATGGGTAACAGCTTCTCCCTGCATGGGTAACAGCTTCTCCTTGCATGGGTAACAGCTTCTCCCTGCATGGGTAACAGCTTCTCCCCGCATGGGTAACAGCTTCTCCCTGCATGGGTAACAGCTTCTCCCTGCATGGGTAACAGCTTCTCCCTGCATGGGTAACAGCTTCTCCCCGCATGGGTAACAGCTTCTCCCTGCATGGGTAACAGCTTCTCCCTGCATGGGTAACAGCTTCTCCCTGCATGGGTAACAGCTTCTCCCTGCATGGGTAACAGCTTCTCCCCGCATGGGTAACAGCTTCTCCCTGCATGGGTAACAGCGTCTCCCTGCATGCACACACACACACACACACACACACACACACACACACACACACACACACACACACACACACACACACACATCACTGAAGACCACGAGGGAATATATTATTTACGCTTGGGAGTACAAACGTGTTTAACGTTAATACTCGTTAATAATCGTTAATATTACATTGTATCTTAACGTTTGTGTATTGTTTCTGTCATACAAGATACCGCCTGGTATAGCTCTGACGTCACACAGCTGTGGGTGGTACTTTTAGAAGGGACTTAGCCAATGAGAGAGAACCTGTGACGTCATACATCACCAAGACTGCCTGTGATTGGGCCGCGGTGCGTCACTTGCTCTGACGTCATGAGTGAGAGTTAGTCAGAATGTGACAAGTTACATTGTGGTCCAACGGGAGGCTACTGTGGGCCTGCGGGCTGCTCCAAGCAACAGCCTGGTGGATCAAGCTCTCACAAGTCGAGCCTGGCCTCGGGCCGGGCGAGTAGAAGAACTCCCAGAACGCCATCAAGGTACAAGTTGAACTTTGACTAATTTCCGGGTCTCCTCCAGTCGTTACCAATCCCAGTCTCTCCTGTGAGGACCAATCCCCGTCCTTCCTGTGAGGACCAATCCCAGTCCCTCCTGTGAGGACCAATCCCCGTCCCTCCTGTGAGGACCAATCCCCGTCCTTCCTGTGAGGACCAATCCCAGTCCCTCCTGTGAGGACCAATCCCAGTCCCTCCTGTGAGGACCAATCCCATACCTCTTGTGAGGACCAATCCCAGACCCTCCTGTGAGGACCAATCCCAAACCCTCCTGTGAGGACCAATCCCATACCTCTTGTGAGGACCAATCCCAGTCCCTCCTGTGAGGACCAATCCCAGTCCTTCATGTGAGGACCAATCCCAGTCCCTCCTGTGAGGACCAATCCCATACCTCTTGTGAGGACCAATCCCAGACCCTCCTGTGAGGACCAATCCCAAACCCTCCTGTGAGGACCAATCCCATACCTCTTGTGAGGACCAATCCCAGTCCCTCCTGTGAGGACCAATCCCAGTCCTTCATGTGAGGACCAATCCCAGTCCCTCTTGTGAGGACCAATCCCCGTCCCTCCTGTGAGGACCAATCCCCGTCCTTCCTGTGAGGACCAATCGCCGTCCCTGCTGTGAGGACCAATCCCCGTCCCTCCTGTGAGGACCAATCCCCGTCCCTCCTGTGAGGACCAATCGCCGTCCCTGCTGTGAGGACCAATCCCCGTCCCTCCTGTGAGGACCAATCCCAGTCCCTCCTGTGAGGACCAATCCCAGACCCTCCCGTGAGGCCCAATCCCAGTCCCTCCTGTGTGGACCAATCCCAGTCCCTCCTGTGAGGACCAATCCCAGTCCCTTCAGTCATTACCAATCCCAGTCCCTCGTGTGAGGACCAATCCCAGTCCCTCCTGTGAGGACCAATCCCATACCTCTTGTGAGGACCAATCCCAGACCCTCCTGTGAGGACCAATCCCAAACCCTCCTGTGAGGACCAATCCCATACCTCTTGTGAGGACCAATCCCAGTCCCTCCTGTGAGGACCAATCCCATACCTCTTGTGAGGACCAATCCCAGACCCTCCTGTGAGGACCAATCCCAAACCCTCCTGAGAGGACCAATCCCATACCTCTTGTGAGGACCAATCCCAGTCCCTCCTGTGAGGACCAATCCCAGACCCTCCCGTGAGGACCAATCCCAGTCCCTCCTGTGAGGACCAATCCCAGTCCCTCCTGTGAGGACTAATCCCAGACCCTCCCGTGAGGACCAATCCCAGTCCCTCCTGTGAGGACCAATCCCTGTCCCACCTGTGAGGACCAATCCCAGTCCCACCTGTGAGGACCAATCCCAGTCCCTCCTGTGAGGACCAATCCCAATCCCTCCTGTGAGGACCAATCCCAGTCCCTCCTGTGAGGACCAATCCCAATCTCTCCTGTGAGGACCAATCCCAGTCCCTCCTGTGAGGACCAATCCCAGTCCCTCCTGTGAGGACCAATCCCAATCTCTCCTGTGAGGACCAATCCCAGTCCCTCCTGTGAGGACCAATCCCAGTCCCTCCTGTGAGGACCAATCCCAATCTCTCCTGTGAGGACCAATCCCAGTCCCTCCTGTGAGGACCAATCCCAGTCCCTCCTGTGAGGACCAATCCCAATCTCTCCTGTGAGGACCAATCCCAATCTCTCCTGTGAGGACCAATCCCAGTCCCTCCTGTGAGGACCAATCCCAGTCTCTCCTGTGAGGACCAATCCCAGTCCCTCCTGTGAGGACCAATCCCAGTCCCTCCTGTGAGGACCAATCCCAGTCCCTCCTGTGAGGACCAATCCCAGTCCCTCCTGTGAGGACCAATCCCAGTCCCTCCTGTGAGGACCAATCCCAGTCCCTCCTGTGAGGACCAATCCCAATCTCTCCTGTGAGGACCAATCCCAATCTCTCCTGTGAGGACCAATCCCAGTCCCTCCTGTGAGGACCAATCCCAGCCTCTCCTGTGAGGACCAATCCCAGTCCCTCCTGTGAGGACCAATCCCAGTCCCTCCTGTGAGGACCAATCCCAGTCCCTCCTGTGAGGACCAATCCCAGTCTCTCCTGTGAGGACCAATCCCAGTCCCTCCTGTGAGGACCAATCCCAATCTCTCCTGTGAGGACCAATCCCAATCTCTCCTGTGAGGACCAATCCCAGTCCTTCTTGTGAGGACCAATCTCAGTCCCTCCTGTGAGGACCAATCCCAGTCCCTCCTGTGAGGACCAATCCCAATCTCTCCTGTGAGGACCAATCCCAGTCCCTCCTGTGAGGACCAATCCCAGTCCCTCCTGTGAGGACCAATCCCAGTCCCTCCTGTGAGGACCAATCCCAATCTCTCCTGTGAGGACCAATCTCTCCTGTGAGGACCAATCCCTCCTGTGAGGACCAATGCGTCTCTCCTGTGAGGACCAATCCCAGTCCCTCCTGTGAGGACCAATCCCAGTCCTTCTTGTGAGGACCAATCCCAGTCCCTCCTGTGAGGACCAATCCCAGTCCTTCTTGTGAGGACCAATCTCAGTCCCTCCTGTGAGGACCAATCCCAATCTCTCCTGTGAGGACCAATCCCAATCCCTCCTGTGAGGACCAATCACAGATAAGCAGATTCCTTTTTCCAAATTCCTTCAATGATTTTACAGACATCTCCCTCATAACACCTGACCTCTCCCCCCCTCACTACTCTCATTGCTCCCCCTCATACTTCTCTCACTCCTCACACGTCCCTCTCCCCTCTCCTCATGCCCCTCTCTCCCCTCTCACTCTCTCCCCTCTCCCTGCTTCCCTCATTCTTCTCCCTTTGATATCACTCTCTCCCTTCCTTTTTATTCCATTGTTATCGTGTTAATGTTTATATTCTCTATATGGGGTGAGGTGTGTGGGGTCTGGGACACTGTTGTGACCAGTGTGTGGGGTCTGGGACACTGTTGTGACCAGTGTGTGGGGTCTGGGACACTGTTGTGACCAGTGTGTGGGGTCTGGGACACTGTAGTGACCAGTGTGTGGGGTCTGGGACACTGTTGTGACCAGTGTGTGGGGTCTGGGACACTGTTGTGACCAGTGTGTGGGGTCTGGAACACTGTTGTGACCAGTGTGTGGGGTCTGGGACACTGTTGTGACCAGTGTGTGGGGTCTGGG
>NC_091234.1:19056436-19073936 GCF_040958095.1 Procambarus clarkii | reverse complement strand
GAGCCACAGAGACGTTAGAAGGAACTTTTTCAGTGTCAGAGTAGTTAACGGATGGAATGCATTAGGCAGTGATGTGGTGGAGGCTGACTCCATACACAGTTTTAAATGTAGATATGATAGAGCCCAGTAGGCTCAGGAATCTGTACACCAGTTGATTGACAGTTGAGAGGCGGGACCAAAGAGCCAAAGCTCAACCCCCGCAAGCACAAATAGGTGAGTACACACACACACACACACACACACACACACACACACACACACACACACACACACACACACACACACACACACATCCGAGAAGCAACAGAAGAATCCATGGTACAATAGGGCATGTATGGAAGCGAAGAAACTGAACAAAAGGGCGTGGAGGAACTTCCGGAATAACAGAACACCAGAAAGCAGAGAGAGATACCAGAGAACCAGGAATGAGTACGTCAGGGTGAGAAGAGAAGCAGAGAAAAGTTTTGAAAATGATATAGCAAACAAAGCCAAGACCGAACCAAAGCTACTCCACAGTCACATCAGAAGGAAAACAACAGTGAAAGAACAGGTATTGAAACTTAGAACAGGCGAGGACAGGTATACAGAGAATGACATAGAGGTGTGTGAAGAACTCAACAAGAGGTTCCAGGAGGTCTTCACAATAGAACAAGGTGAGGTCACTGTGCTAGGAGAAAGGGAGGTAAACCAGGCGGCCTTGGAAGAGTTCGAAATTACGAGAGAGGAGGTCAAGAGACACCTGCTGGATCTGGATGTCAGAAAGGCTGTTGGTCCAGATGGGATCTCACCATGGATACTGAAAGACTGTGCAGAGGCACTTTGCTTGCCACTCTCCATAGTGTATAGTAAGTCACTGGAGACGGGAGACCTACCAGAAATATGGAAGACGGCGAATGTGGTCCCAATATACAAAAAGGGCGACAGACAAGAGGCACTGAACTACAGGCCAGTGTCCTTGACTTGTATACCATGCAAGGTGATGGAGAAGATCGTGAGAAAAAAACTGGTAACACATCTGGAGAGAAGGGACTTCGTGACAAATCGCCAACATGGATTCAGGGAGGGTAAATCTTGCCTTACAGGCTTGATAGAATTCTACGATCAGGTGACACAGATTAAGCAAGAAAGAGAGGGCTGGGCGGACTGCATTTTCTTGAATTGTCGGAAAGCCTTTGACACAGTACCGCATAAGAGGCTGGTACATAAGCTGGAGAGACAGGCAGGTGTAGCCGGTAAGGTGCTCCAGTGGATAAGGGAGTATCTAAGCAATAGGAAGCAGAGAGTTACGGTGAGGGGTGAGACCTCCGATTGGCGTGAAGTCACCAGTGGAGTCCCACAGGGCTCTGTACTCGGTCCTATCTTGTTTCTGATATATGTAAATGATCTCCCGGAGGGTATCGATTCATTTCTCTCAATGTTTGCGGACGATGCTAAAATTATGAGAAGGATTAAAACAGAAGAGGACTGTTTGAGGCTTCAAGAAGACCTAGACAAGCTGAAGGAATGGTCGAACAAATGGTTGTTAGAGTTTAACCCAACCAAATGTAATGTAATGAAGATAGGTGTAGGGAGCAGGAGGCCAGATACAAGGTATCATCTGGGAGAGGAAATTCTTCAGGAGTCAGAGAAGGAAAAAGACTTGGGGGTTGATATCACGCCAGACCTGTCTCCTGCAGCACATATCAAGCGGATAACATCAGCGGCATATGCCAGGCTGGGCAACATACGAACGGCATTCAGAAACTTGTGTAAAGAATCATTCAGAACTTTGTATACCACATATGTCAGGCCAATCCTGGAGTATGCAGCCCCAGCATGGAGTCCATATCTAGTCAAGGATAAGACTAAACTGGAAAAGGTTCAAAGGTTTGCCACCAGACTAGTACCCGAGCTGAGAGGTATGAGCTACGAGGAGAGACTACGGGAATTAAACCTCACTTCGCTGGAAGACAGAAGAGTTAGGGGGAACATGATCACCACATTCAAGATTCTGAAGGGAATTGATAGGGTAGATAAAGACAGTCTATTTAACACAAGGGGAACACGCACAAGGGGACACAGGTGGAAACTGAGTGCCCAAATGAGCCACAGAGATATTAGAAAGAACTTTTTTAGTGTCAGAGTGGTTGACAAATGGAATGCATTAGGCAGTAATGTGGTGGAGGCTGACTCCATACACAGTTTCAAGTGTAGATATGATAGAGCCCGATAGGCTCAGGAATCTGTACACCTGTTGATTGACGGTTGAGAGGCGGGACCAAAGAGCCAGAGCTCAACCCCCGCAAACACAACTAGGTGAGTACACACACACACACACATACATACACACATATACACACGCACACATACACTGTGTGTGTGTGTGTGTAAGTGTGTGTGTGTGTGTATGTATGCCAGAACTAGAAGACAGAAGAAAAAGAGGTGATATGATCACTACATACAAAATAGTAACAGGAATTGATAAAATTGATAGGGAAAATTTCCTGAGACCTGGAACTTTAAGAACAAGAGGTCATAGATTGAAACTAGCTAAACACAGATGCCGAAGAAATATAAGAAAATTCACTTTCGCAAATAGAGTGGTAGACGGTTGGAACAAGTTAGGTGAGAAGGTGGTGGAGGCCAAGACCGTCAGTAGTTTCAAAGCGTTATATGACAAAGAGTGCTGGGAAGACGGGACACCACGAGCGTAGCTCTCATCCTGTAACTATACTTAGGTAATTACACACACACACACACACTGAAGGTGACAAACACCTGCCCCACAAGGGGTACTGAGAAAAAAGCTCATCCTCCTGGAATCTCCAGCGAAGACATGACCACGACACACAAAATACTGACAGGGAGAGAAGAGAGGGGGGGAAGAGGGGGAGAGGGGGAAGGACTAGCAGCAAATGAGGGTCATCCACAGGTGAAACAGCGGTTACAAAGGCGTGGGAGGGTTGTGGAATTGGATAAATATGTAAAGTAGGAATCAATGGCCCTTGTCGAAGTGTTGGGGTACATTTGGTGCTCGGCTGGGGTGACAGGTGTGGTGAGGCTGGGGGTGACAGGTGTGATGGGCTGGGGTGACAGGTGTAGTGGGCTGGGGTGAAAGGTATGGTGGGCTGGGTGACAGGTGTGGTGGGCTGGGGTGACAGGTGTGGTGGGCTGGGGTGACAGGTGTGGTGGGCTGGGGTGACAGATGTGGTGGGCTGGGGGTGACAGGTGTAGTGGGCTGGGGTGACAGGTGTGGTGGGCTGGGGGTGACAGGTGTGGTGGGCTGGGGGTGACAGGTGTGGTGGGCTGGGGGTGACAGGTGTAGTGAGGCTGGGGGTAACAGGTGTAGTGGGTTGGGGTGACAGGTGTGGTGGGCTGGGGTGACAGGTGTGGTGGGCTGGGGTGACAAGTGTAGTGGGCTGGGGTGACAGGTGTGGTGGGCTGGGGGTGACAGGTGTGGTGGGCTGGGGGTGACAGATGTGGTGGGCTGGGGGTGACAGGTGTGGTGAGCTGGGGTGACAGGTGTGGTGGGCTGGGGTGACAGGTGTGGTGGGCTGGGGTGACAGGTGTTGTGAGCAGGAATGACAGGTGTTGTCAACAGCATCGACCAAGCCCGTGCAGGTGTGCGCTAGCTGACCACCACACAGGTGTTCCAGGCAACACCTGCTAACCACCACACAAGTGTTCTAGTGAACACCTGCTGACCACACAACAGGTGTTCCAGTCAACACCTGCTAACCACCACACAAGTGTTCCAGTCAACACCTGCTGACCACAACACAGGTGTTCCAGTCAACACCTGCTGACCAGCACACAGGTGTTCGAGGCAACACCTGCTAACCACCACACAGGTGTTCCAGTCAACACCTGCTAACCACCACACAGGTGTTCCAGTCAACACCTGCTGGCCACCACACAGGTGTTCCAGTCAACACCTCTTTCCTGAAAGGTATTTCTGTGCCCACTTCAGTGCTTTTCCCGATTCATCAGCCTGTTGTTTTCATGTTTGCATGGGAGTCACATGTGAGGAACAGTGTCAAAAACTTTCTGGAAACCCAGGAACATGCAGTCTGCCCAGCCCTCTCTCTCTCTCTTCTAGTTGGTCCTTGTCATATTGTCATAGAAATCTATAAGTTGGTCAAGCAAGATTTTCCTTTGCTGTATCCACGTTAATGCGAACCCACGCCACAGAATTACGAGTCCTGCGCGCTATCCACCAGGCTACCAGGCCCCCAAGTGTGTGAGTACTCACCAAGTTGTGCTTGCGGGAGTTGAGCTCTGGCTCTTTAGTCCCGCCTCTCAACCGTCACAACCGGGAGTTACCTGTGTGTGTGTGTGTGTGTACTCACCTAGTTGTACTCACCTAGTTGTGTTTGCGGGGGTTGAGCTCTGGCTCTTTGGTCCCGCCTCTCAACCGTCAATCAACAGGTGTACAGATTCCTGAGCCTATCGGGCTCTGTCATATCTACACTTGAAACTGTGTATGGAGTCAGCCTCCACCACATCACTTCCTAATGCATTCCATTTGTCAACCACTCTGACACTAAAAAAGTTCTTTCTAATATCTCTGTGGCTCATTTGGGCACTCAGTTTCCACCTGTGTCCCCTTGTGCGTGTTCCCCTTGTGTTAAATAGACTGTCTTTATCTACCCTATCAATCCCCTTCAGAATCTTGAATGTGGTGATCATGTCCCCCCTAACTCTTCTGTCTTCCAGCGAAGTGAGGTTTAATTCCCGTAGTCTCTCCTCGTAGCTCATACCTCTCAGCTCGGGTACTAGTCTGGTGGCAAACCTTTGAACCTTTTCCAGTTTAGTCTTATCCTTGACTAGATATGGACTCCATGCTGGGGCTGCATACTCCAGGATTGGCCTGACATATGTGGTATACAAAGTTCTGAATGATTCTTTACACAAGTTTCTGAATGCCGTTCGTATGTTGGCCAGCCTGGCATATGCCGCTGATGTTATCCGCTTGATATGTGCTGCAGGAGACAGGTCTGGCGTGATATCAACCCCCAAGTCTTTTTCCTTCTCTGACTCCTGAAGAATTTCCTCTCCCAGATGATACCTTGTATCTGGCCTCCTGCTCCCTACACCTATCTTCATTACATTACATTTGGTTGGGTTAAACTCTAACAACCATTTGTTCGACCATTCCTTCAGCTTGTCTAGGTCTTCTTGAAGCCTCAAACAGTCCTCTTCTGTTTTAATCCTTCTCATAATTTTAGCATCGTCCGCAAACATTGAGAGAAATGAATCGATACCCTCCGGGAGATCATTTACATATATCAGAAACAAGATAGGACCGAGTACAGAGCCCTGTGGGACTCCACTGGTGACTTCACTCCAATCGGAGGTCTCACCCCTCACCGTAACTCTCTGCTTCCTATTGCTTAGATACTCCCTTATCCACTGGAGCACCTTACCAGCTACACCTGCCTGTCTCTCCAGCTTATGTACCAGCCTCTTATGCGGTACTGTGTCAAAGGCTTTCCGACAATCCAAGAAAATGCAGTCCGCCCAGCCCTCTCTTTCTTGCTTAATCTGTGTCACCTGATCGTAGAATTCTATCAAGCCTGTAAGGCAAGATTTACCCTCCCTGAATCCATGTTGGCGATTTGTCACGAAGTCCCTTCTCTCCAGATGTGTTACCAGGTTTTTTCTCACGATCTTCTCCATCACCTTGCATGGTATACAAGTCAAGGACACTGGCCTGTAGTTCAGTGCCTCTTGTCTGTCGCCCTTTTTGTATATTGGGACCACATTCGCCGTCTTCCATATTTCTGGTAGGTCTCCCGTCTCTAGTGACTTACTATACACTATGGAGAGTGGCAGTGTGAGCACACACACACACTATGTGTGTGTGTGTGTGTGTGTGTGTGTGTGTGTGTGTGTGTGTGTGTGTGTGTGTGTGTGTGTGTGTACTCACCTAGTTGTACTCACCTAGTTGTGCTTGCGGGGGTTGAGCTCTGGCTCCTTGGTCCCGCCTCTCAACTGTCAATTAACATGTGTGTGTGTGTGTGTGTGTGTGTTTGTGCGTGTGTGTGTGTGTGTGTGTGTGTGTGTGTGTGTGTGTGTGTGTGTGTGTGTGTTTGTGCGTGTGTGTGTGTGTGTGTGTGTGTGTGTGTGTGTGTGTGTGTGTGTGTGTGTGTGTGTGTGTGTGTGTGTGTGTGTGTGTGTGTGTGTGTGTGTAGTCACGTCACCCCACTATGGCCTTCACGACCCTGGGGGAGATGGGGGAGATTATGGCCTGGGGGAGAGAGAGAGAGAGGGGGGGGGGTTATGGTGGGGGTGACTGTAGGGGGGGGGGGGGGGGCGGGGGGCAGGGGGTCCATGGCGGGATAGAGGACTCGTGACGTCATGGTATAAACTGAGACCTCTCCCTGACGTCACAACACTTCCGTCAATAACTGGGCCCCGGAGCCACGGTGGATCAATAACGTGTAGTTGTGATATATGTCACTTATCGTTAATAACAATGTTATTGTGATGACCCGAACATTGGCGGAGTATATTGTGATGACCTAGAGGAGGGGAGACGCGCCCCCCTTGTAAACATTGGCAGGTACATACACCCCCCTCTTACATACTTGATACACCCCCCCTCTTCCCCCCCCCCCATGAGGGTTCAGGGCGCGCGCACGCGCACACACACACTTGCGTCGTACATATACACAAAAAGGTTCATTCCGAAAGGTATGTGCAACCTACGCGAGACCAATCACCGAGTATGCAGCCTGGCATGCGATAGAAAGGTCCAAAGACATGCAAGAAGGCCCGGTCCCCAACCACGAGGACTTAACTACGAAGCTAGGCTCGGTAAACCCTCACCACACTGGAGGAAAGAAGAAACAGGGTAGACATGTTCAAGACGTAAAAGATCCTAAGCGGAATTGACTAAAGTAGACAGAGAAACAGTCACAAGAAGGGGTATAAATGTTAACTGGAAGCTCAAACAAGCAAGTTACACCCCCGCTCCTGTGCCAGGTAAGTCCACTACGGGCTCACCATAGCCCGTGCTACTTGCCCCGCTCCTGTGCCGGGTAAGTCCACTACGGGCTCACCATAGCCCGTGCTACTTGCCCCGCTCCTGTGCCTGGTAAGTCCACTACGGGCTCACTATAGCCCGTGCTACTTGCCCCGCTCCTGTGCCTGGTAAGTCCACTACGGGCTCACCATAGCCCGTGCTACTTGCCCCGCTCCTGTGCCTGGTAAGTCCACTACGGGCTCACCATAGCCCGTGCTACTTGCCCCGCTCCTGTGCCTGGTAAGTCCACTACGGGCTCACCATAGCCCGTGCTACTTGGAACGTTTTGTTCCCAGTAGCTGAATCATATACAACAAGAACAAGTCACAGATGTTAGCATGAAACCTGGAGCCAGATTCACGAAGCAGTTACGCAAACACTTAAGAACTTGTACATCTTTTCTCAATCTTTGGCGGCTTTGTTTACAATTGTTAAACAGTTAATGAGCTCGGAAGCACCAGGAGGCTGTTTATAACAATAACAACAGTTGATTGGCAAGTTTTCATGCTTGTAAACTGTTTAATAAATGTAACCAAAGCCGTCAAAGGATTGAGGAAAGATGTACACGTTCGTAAGTGCTTGCGTAACTGCTTCGTGAATCTGGCCCCAGGTTCGTAAGTACTTGCGTAACTGCTTCGTGAATATAGGCCCAGGAGTTCAAACTCTCAAAGTATATGGTAAACTACTTGTTATCAATAAGCAGCACAGGACACAATATTGTAGGTGAAGATAATGAATGTAAACTGTTTAGTTTACAATGTCAAGAGCGCGCACGGGCAGGAAGACTGGGGCGGAGACGGACTGTGAAGATCTTAACGCCATCTGTTGAGCGCACCTGACCCCATTTTCTGTTCCCCGGTGGACGGCTGTAGTCGCACTGACACACATGGCGTAGACTCCTCCTTACTATACGATTTCCTAACCTCAGAGGTGATATGAGAGATCCGTTGGACAGGGGGTCGGCAGTCCACCAGGAATGGCCAGCAAGGGCTTGCTTCAGTCGGAACAAGAATGGTCTGGTCGTTTGAGAGTGTGAACTATCTATGGGACCAAGCGAGCTATTGGTGTTGGGACGACCTATCCCGGGATGGAGAGTTATGTTCCTAGATAGACTGATCGTCCATCAGTTCTAAAGGTTAATGGTTGTTTGGGATTATGATTTGAGTGCTGCTGGATTTACTGTCGAGACACCGTGAGGATCTTGAGGTTATCTTGAGATGATTTCGGGGCTTTAGTGTCCCCGCGGCCCGGTCCTCGACCAGGCCTCCACCACCAGGAAGCAGCCCGTGACAGTTGACTAACACCCAGGTACCTATTTTACTGCTAGGTAACAGGGGCATAGGGTGAAACAAACTCTGCCCATTGTTTCTCGCCGGCGCCTGGGATCGAACCCAGGACCACAGGATCACAAGTCCAGCGTGCTGTCCGCTCGGCCGACCGGAGGGCATGAAATTAGTGCAGGAAATCAATTCACAAGACGATTCAGAATCTTCAAGACGCTCTAGAAAGTCTTTTGAAATGGACGATACCGCTTGGGCCATGTTGACATTGTCATGTCTGAATTGTAGACAGCTCAAGGAATCTTAATTAGTAAGGATCTCACGCCAAGCACCGCGGGTCACCTTGAAATGGTTTCGGGGCTTAGCGTCCCCGCGGCCCGGTCCTTGACCAGGCCTGCCAACGGTCAGTATACAGAATATACCAAATATGCTACAACAAGCAAATCCTGCTGTTTAGACAGTACTTATTGCGACAATCGTCAATAGTCAACAATTCGTACATATTTATCTTCTAGATAATTGTATACTGACTAGTAAGGAATTCTTTTTATATACAAAATGAAGCTAAAAAACAAACTTAAATATTCCTAGGCCTAGTATAGTACACATATGTACTATATTAGGCCTTAGATATCGTGTATCAGGCCTAGGAAGATTAGGTTAGGTTAATTTGTCTTTGAAACACAAGTAAATAATAATTTTCCGGTTTGTTCAATTCAATAGTTCAGATTTCTACTTTCTTACTGCGTTGTACAGCGGTATATGTACTATTATGTACATACATATGTACTATATCACCAGAGGCGTTAACGACGATACCCAAAGGTATTTGGGCAAGTGGGGGGTGACCTTTGACAAGCCGCCGGCTTCCCGTCCTCGTCGAGGCCACTAGAGAGTGTGTTAGTGGTCCTCAGGTAAATTCAGGTAAATATCCTTCAGCTCGAGTTCTTTCAACTAAATGTATCGCATTTTTTTAAACAGTCGACCCCAGCACGACGTATCCCCCAGCACGACGTATCCCCCAGCACGACGCACCCCCCAGCACGACGCACCCCCCAGCACGACGTATCCCCCAGCACGACGTATCCCCCAGCACGACGTATCCCCCAGCACGACGCATCCCCCAGCACGACGCATCCCCAGCACGACGCATCCCCCAGCACGACGCAGCCCCCAGCACGACGCATCCCCCAGCACGACGCATCCCCCAGCACGACGCAGCCCCCAGCACGACGCATCCCCAGCACGACGCAGCCCCCAGCACGACGCAGCCCCCAGCACGACGCATCCCCCAGCACGACGCATCCCCCAGCACGACGCATCCCCCAGCACGACGCACCCCCAGCACGACGCATCCCCCAGCACGACGCATCCCCCAGCACGACGCAGCCCCCAGCACGACGCAGCCCCCAGCACGACGCAGCCCCCAGCACGACGCAGCCCCAGCACGACGCAGCCCCCAGCACGACGCAGCCCCCAGCACGACGCCCCACAGCACGACGCAGCCCCCAGCACGACGCAGCCCCCAGCACGACGCATCCCCCAGCACGACGCATCCCCCAGCACGACGCTCCCCCAGCACGACGCATCCCCCAGCACGACGCACCCCCCAGCACGACGCATCCCCAGCACGACGCTCCCCCAGCACGACGCATCCCCCAGCACGACGCACCCCCCAGCACGACGCATCCCCAGCACGACGCTCCCCCAGCACGACGCACCCCCAGCACGACGCATCCCCCAGCACGACGCATCCCCCAGCACGACGTTCCCCCAGCACGACGCATCCCCCAGCACGACGTTCCCCCAGCACGACGCATCCCCCAGCACGACGCATCCCCCAGCACGACGCACCCCCCCAGCACGACGCACCCCCCAGCACGACGCATCCCCCAGCACGACGCATCCCCAAGCACGACGCATCCCCAGCACGACGCATCCCCCAGCACGACGCATCCCCAGCACGACGCATCCCCAGCACGACGCATCCCCCAGCACGACGCAGCCCCCAGCACGACGCAGCCCCTAGCACGACGCATCCCCCAGCACGACGCATCCCCCAGCACGACGCATCCCCCAGCACGACGCAGCCCCCAGCACGACGCAGCCCCCAGCACGACGCATCCCCCAGCACGACGCAGCCCCCAGCACGACGCAGCCCCCAGCACGACGCATCCCCCAGCACGACGCATCCCCCAGCACGACGCACCCCCAGCACGACGCATCCCCCAGCACGACGCAGCCCCCAGCACGACGCAGCCCCCAGCACGACGCAGCCCCCAGCACGACGCATCCCCCAGCACGACGCAGCCCCCAGCACGACGCATCCCCAGCACGACGCATCCCCCAGCACGACGCATCCCCCAGCACGACGCAGCCCCCAGCACGACGCATCCCCCAGCACGACGCATCCCCCAGCACGACGCATCCCCCAGCACGACGCAGCCCCCAGCACGACGCATCCCCCAGCACGACGCAGCCCCCAGCACGACGCAGCCCCCAGCACGATGCAGCCCCCAGCACGACGCAGCCCCCAGCACGACGCAGCCCCCAGCACGACGCCCCACAGCACGACGCAGCCCCCAGCACGACGCCCCACAATAACCCATCCAGACGCCCCCCCCCCCGACAATAACCCATCCAGACGCCCCCCACAATAACCCATCCAGACGCCCCCCCCCACAATAACCCATCCAGACGCCCCCCCCCCCACAATAACCCATCCAGACGCCCCCCCCCACAATAACCCATCCAGACGCCCCCCACAATAACCCATCCAGACGCCCCCCCCCACAATAACCCATCCAGACGCCCCCCCCCACAATAACCCATCCAGACGCCCCCCCACAATAACCCATCCAGACGCCCCCCCCCACAATAACCCATCCAGACGCCCCCCCCCCCACAATAACCCATCCAGACGCCCCCCCCCACAATAACCCATCCAGACGCCCCCCCCCCACAATAACCCATCCAGACGCCCCCCCCCCCACAATAACCCATCCAGACGCCCCCCCCCACAATAACCCATCCAGACGCCCCCCCCCCCGCAATAACCCATCCAGACGCCCCCCCTCCACAATAACCCATCCAGACGCCCCCCCCGCAATAACCCATCCAGACGCCCCCCCTCCACAATAACCCATCCAGACGCCCCCCCCCCGCAATAACCCATCCAGACGCCCCCCCTCCACAATAACCCATCCAGACGCCCCCCCCCCGCAATAACCCATCCAGACGCCCCCCCTCCACAATAACCCATCCAGACGCCCCCCCTCCACAATAACCCATCCAGACGCCCCCCCCCACAATAACCCATCCAGACGCCCCCACCCACAATAACCCATCCAGACGCCCCCCCCCACAATAACCCATCCAGACGCCCCCCCCCCACAATAACCCATCCAGACGCCACCCTCCACAATAACCCATCCAGACGCCCCCCCCGGACAATAACCCATCCAGACGCCCCCCCCGACAATAACCCATCCAGACGCCCCCCCCCTCCACAATAACCCATCCAGACGCCACCCCCCACAATAACCCATCCAGACGCCCCCCCCCCCACAATAACCCATCCAGACGCCACCCCCCACAATAACCCATCCAGACGCCCCCCCCCCGACAATAACCCATCCAGACGCCCCCCCCGACAATAACCCATCCAGACGCCCACCCCTCCACAATAACCCATCCAGACGCCACCCCCCACAATAACCCATCCAGACGCCCCCCCCCCACAATAACCCATCCAGACGCCCCCCACAATAACCCATCCAGACGCCCCCCCCCACAATAACCCATCCAGACGCCCCCCACAATCCTAAACAGGAAACAACTTACCATAACAATGACGGCAGATATTGAGGGGAGGTTTTGCAAGGGAGAGAATGGTAAGAGTTCCGTATTGCGGAGGACGGCCTGGGGGAGGGGGGAGGGGTGGGGGTTTATTTTGGCCTAGGATCAATATAGTTGGCTCCTGGGGGAGGGGGCAGGGGGGGGGAGGAGGGGGTGGACAAGGTGATAAATGGAGGGAGAAGAATCTCCACGAGAACCAGGGGAGAGAAGACGGAGAGAGAGACAGAGAGAGAGACAGAGAGAGAGACAGAGAGACAGAGAGAGACAGAGAGCTTCATCAGAGACATCACCACCACCATCTCACACACTCACCGCCCCACTATAAGTATTGTGCCAGAAACATTTCCAGAGGTCAGCACTGCTGGGAACTATGCCACAGAGGCCGGCTATGCCTCAGGCATGCCCGAGGCAGGCAGGGGGTCAAGGAGGTGGGTGTTACAGTGGGCATCACCGAAGCTGTGCATGCCCAACCCACTGCTGTGGGCATCACAATTTGCATAAATCCAGGTACCTCGATACTCTGATTTGCAATGAGCAGACCTCAATGGGTTGACGGAAGGGAATGTGAGAACTGGCCCCTGATTCACAGCGATTAGTAACTGATTGGAATGCCTTGTTCCAGGGGGACGTGAATAGCCAATCAAGCGCTACCACCAGTCATATACTGGCCCTCCAGCATAGGCCTATCCCTCACCGGCCCACTACGGCCGGTGAGGGATAGGCCTATTCGTCAGACGTTTGCACAATGTGGAGAGCCGTGCAAGAAGGCTCCATCTTGAGGTTATCTTGAGATGATTTCGGGGCTTTAGTGTCCCCGCGGCCCGGTTCTCGACCAGGCCTCCACCCACAGGAAGCAGCCCGTGACAGCTGACGAACACCCAGGTACCTATTTTACTGCTAGGTAACAGGGGCATAGGGTGAAAGAAACTCTGCCCATTGTTTCTCGCCGGCGCCCGGGATCGAATCCAGGACCACAGGATCACAAGTCCAGCGTGCTGTCCGCTTGGCCGACCGGCTCCCCGGCTCATCTCTAGTCTTGACCAAGTCTGGCGGGAACGGTCTGAACATCAGAGCCTGCAACACCGTCGTGACGTTAGTGTACAAGACCAATGTTCTCTAAGTTCTGCACCTGGCCCAACTTCGTGGACATCCAGAATTTGGCACAAGAAGCTAAGCCATAACGAGGACTCGCAGCAACAGAAAATAAAGAATGCATTGAAAGAACGCGGACAAAATTATATTACAACATCTATACATATAAGATTGAATTTGCTTGTCCAAAGTTGGAGCCCAGACGCTTGGCTGTAGTCTCGCCAAACTTTGCAGGGGGAATGGTCTGGAGTACCGGACGGACATAGGGTGATCGGGGTAGGCGTAAGTTAAATGCCTTAAGAAATATTAACAACTACAAACACCCCCAGACGATGTTTACCGTATCAAATGCGAAATATATGATATATGAATGGGAATATACGGAGCTCAACAAGCCACACTATAGGACAAGAAATACTTTATCACCCATATGTATAGACCCATGGAACCTCCTACCCGCCGAAGCCGTAAATCCCAAGACAGTACTGCAGTTTAAAATTCCGCTGGAAGACATCCCTGAGGAGGAACGGCGGGGACCTTTGACAAGCCAGGGGCTAGCTGTCCCCCGACCAGGCCAATAGTGGCCCTCGGGCGTTCCTGGACCCGTCCAGGCCACTAGAAATGGTGGCTCTTAGGTAAATTCAGGTAAATGTCACTTATGAGACACTGTGTGGTTAATCAATACCTGGCCACACCCTTTCTATTATGTTATGGCTGCATTAGCAGCATACAAGCCTGGCCACACCCTGGGGTCCCAGACCTGGCCACACCCTGTGGTCCCAGGCCTGGCCACACCCTGGGGTCCTAGGCCTGGCCACACCCTGGGGTCCCAGGCCTGGCCACACCCTGGGGTCCCAGACCTGGCCACACCCTGGGGTCCCAGGCCTGGCCACACCCTGGGGTCCCAGGCCTGGCCACACCCTAGTATGGGTGTGGCCAGGCCTGGGACTCCCCCCCTCCCGTGCTTGACTCTCCCCCAGCCTGACTCTCCCCCAGCCTGCCTCTCCCCCAGCCTGCCTCTCCCCCCAGCCTGCCTCTCCTCCCAGCCTGCCTCTCCTCCCAGCCTGCCTCTCCTCCCAGCCTGCCTTTGACACAGTACCACATAAGAGACTAGTGCACAAACTGGAGATGCAGGCCGGCGTGAAAGGGAAGGTACTCCACTGGATAAGAGAGTACCTAAGCCAGAGGACACAGCGAGTCATCGTGAGGGGTAAGATCTCTGAGTGGCGAGACGTCACGAGTGGAGTCCCGCAGGCCCTATACAGTCCTTGGCCCTATACTGTTTCTGGTATACGTAAGTGATCTCCCAGAAGGAATAGAATCGTTCCTCTCAATGTTTGCTGATGATGCAAAAATTATGAGGAGTATCAAAACAGAGGAAGATAGTATGAGGCTACAAGACGACCTAGACAAACTGAAGGAATGGTCCACCAAATGGCTACTAAAGTTCAACCCAAATAAATGTAAGGTAATGAAACTAGGAGGAGGAAATAGGAGGCCAGTCACTAGATACCGAATGGGAGATGAAGTCCTTCACGAAACGGACAGAGAGAAAGATCTAGGAGTTGATATCACACCAAACCTGTCTCCTGAAGCCCACATCAAAAGAATAACGTCTGCGGCGTATGCGAGGCTGACTAACATCAGAACTGCCTTCAGAAACCCGTGTAAGGAATCCTTCAGAACCTTGTATACCACATATGTAAGACCAATCCTGGAGTATGCGGCCCCAGCATGGAGCCCGTACCTTGTCAAGCACAAGACGATGGTGGAAAAAGTTGAGAGGTATGCCACTAGACTAGTCCCAGAACTAAGAGGCATGAGTTACGAGGAAAGGCTGAGTGAACTGCACCTCACGTCGCTGGAAGACAGAAGAGCTAGGGGAGACATGATCACCACATACAAAATTCTCAGGGGAATTGACAGGGTAGACAAGGATGGATTATTTAACACGGGTGGCACACGCACAAGGGGACTCAGGTGGAAGCTGAGTACCCAAATGAGCCACAGAGACATTAGAAAAAACTTTTTCAGTGTCAGAGTAGTTAGTAAATGGAATGCATTAGGCAGTGATGTGGTGGAGGCTGACTCCATACACAGTTCCAAGTGTAGATATGATAGAGCCCAATAGGCTCAGGAACCTGTACACCAGTTGATTGACAGTTGAGAGGCGGGACCAAAGAGCCAGAGCTCAACCCCCGCAAGCACAACTAGATGAGTACACACTCCAGTCTAATACATAATGTAAGTATAGGTTATATCTTGAGGTTATCTTGAGATGATTTCGAGGCTTTTTAGTGTCCCCGCGGGCCGGTCCTCGACCAGGCCTCCACCCCCAGGAAGCAGCCCGTGACAGCTGACTAACACCCAGGTACCTATTTTACTGCTAGTTAACAGGGGCATAGGGTGAAAGAAACTCTGCCCATTGTTTTTCGCCAGCGCCCGGGATCAAACCCGGGACCACAGGATCACAAGTCCAACTCACCAGTTTCACCTAGATATCACACAGTTTCACACACTAGGTTGGAGACATACTATAGTCACATATTGCTTGCTTAGCTTACTCTTGTAAGCTAAGCAGAAGCTTATGGTCATTCATACAATTATATACTTGAGGGATGTCAATATACGGTAATTTAAGTCGTAAACGATCGATCGACCGGTAATTGCTGGCACTCCTCCCCCCCCCTGACCCCTGGTGAGCCGTCTCCAGCCAGTAGTCCATATAAATGACTCCCTTATGTGTTGACCACATACTGCTACATATTCTTATGTACCATGAGGTTTTATATATATTGTATTATGTATATTATATCTAATTAGCTACAGTATGAACCAGATGTAAATATTTATGTTTTGAGCTGTTATGCGAAGAAGGAAGGTTATAGTGATTTGTTCTAACAAGGTCGTTCACGGCTAGCATGGTCGTTAGCCAGTCACTATTCCCCTGGGGCCAGATTCACGAAAGCAGTTACGCAAGCACTTACGAACGTGTACATCTTTCCTCAATCTTTGACGGCTTTGGTTACATTTATTAAACAGTTTACAAGCATAAAACTTGCCAGGTGAGATGTTCACACTTGACAGGTGAGATGTTTACACTTGACAGGTGAGATGTTCACACTTGACAGGTGAGATGTTCACACTTGACAGGTGAGATATTCACACATGACAAGTGAGATGTTTACACTTGACAAGTGAGATGTTTACACTTGACAGGTGAGATATTCACACATGACAAGTGAGATGTTTACACTTGACAGGTGAGATGTTTACACTTGACAGGTGAGATATTCACACATGACAGGTGAGATATTCACACATGACAGGTGAGATATTCACACATGACAAGTGAGATGTTTACACTTGACAAGTGAGATGTTTACACTTGACAGGTGAGATATTCACACATGACAAGTGAGATGTTTACACTTGACAAGTGAGATGTTTACACTTGACAGGTGAGATGTTTACACTTGACAGGTGAGATATTCACACATGACAAGTGAGATGTTTACACTTGACAAGTGAGATGTTTACACTTGACAGGTGAGATATTCACACATGACAAGTGAGATGTTTACACTTGACAGGTGAGATGTTTACACTTGACAGGTGAGATATTCACACATGACAGGTGAGATATTCACACATGACAAGTGAGATGTTTACACTTGACAAGTGAGATGTTTACACTTGACAGGTGAGATGTTCACACATGACAAGTGAGATGTTTACACTTGACAGGTGAGATGTTTACACTTGACAGGTGAGATATTCACACTTGACAGGTGAGATGTTTACACTTGACAGGTGAGATGTTTACACTTGACAGGTGAGATGTTTACACTTGACAGGTGAGATGTTCACACTTGACAGGTGAAATGAGACCTGGGTGTCCAGGCCAGCTGGCCATAATGTCCAGGCCAGCTGGCCATAATGTCCAGGCCAGCTGGCCCTAATGTCCAGGCCAGCTGGCCATAATGTCCAGGCCAGCTGGCCCTAATGTCCAGGCCAGCTGGCCCTAATGTCCAGGCCAGTTGGCCATAATGTCCAGGCCAGCTGGCCATAATGTCCAGGCCAGCTGGCCCTAATGTCCAGGCCAGCTGGCCCTAATGTCCAGGCCAGCTGGCCCTAATGTCCAGGCCAGTTGGCCATAATGTCCAGGCCAGCTGGCCCTAATGTCCAGGCCAGCTGGCCATAATGTCCAGGCCAGCTGGCCCTAATGTCCAGGCCAGCTGGCCCTAATGTCCAGGCCAGCTGG